>NW_015660140.1:907683-908179 GCF_001515625.1 Sinocyclocheilus rhinocerous | reverse complement strand
AAATGATTTTAGCAAATGGCTGCAATATAACAAAGAGTGAAAAATTTAAGGGGGTCTGAATACTTTCCGTACCCACTGTATATATATATATACACATATATGTATGTATGTATGTATATGTGTGTTAAAGTCTTCATATCATTTACAAATATCAAAGCATCAAGCTTCATTTTTGACAAAATACCTCGGGTTTCTTCTCGTTTTTTGACAACAGCATATAATTGCTTCTCATAAGTTTGGAAAGATGGTGTGTTTCCATAAACTAAAAATATATTTATTTAGAGGCACAATATGTAAGTTTTCGCCACTGGAGGGTGCGTATTCAAAACAAACAAAGAAACAAAGGCGTAGTTAGATGACGCCGTGACTGAGTGTGGAATCATGGGAGTTGTCGTCTTCATCCCCACAGCTGATGCAATCCGACGGGACTTGGGCAGAAATCATGTTCATGGATGAGCTAATGTATTAAAGATTTATTAACGTCGTAGTATGAAGC
>NW_015660140.1:900256-904809 GCF_001515625.1 Sinocyclocheilus rhinocerous | reverse complement strand
GTGTGGAATCATGGGAGTTGTCGTCTTCATCCCCACAGCTGATGCAATCCGACGGGACTTGGGCAGAAATCATGTTCATGGATGAGCTAATGTATTAAAGATTTATTAACGTCGTAGTATGAAGCGGAGTGAGGCTGAAAGCCGTCGAAGCGAAACGAGGCCGCTGAACGAGCGCGACACAGCGGAACTTTTATTATGCCACACTTTAGCGCTTCTGCTCGTGCGTATGTGGGGTAAAGCAGCGCTGTTTTATCATAATAGATGCGTTTGAAAGTTCTGTTATAATGCTACTCTGTGCGGTCTTCACCCGTCTAATAAAATGTATAACATAATAAAGCGTCTTTGGTGTTTCCATGTTTTCTACAAAACAAGACTGGAAATCGAGGGTGTATGAGCCATTATTCAATACAAGCCATTATTTAAAATGGCTATTTCTCTGGATTTAAACATTCATCGAAACATTTGGGATAATGTAAGTACACATGTCAGCAAAATATATAACGCTGTTCTAGTGATTTTTGGATATTTTAATAAAAAAATCTTACATATTGTGCCTTTAATTAAAAGCAATTTGTTAATCACACTAAGCAATATGGCAGTTTTGGTTGTATTTTGCTCATTCATGCAGCCCTACTCACTTATCTTTTTCACTCCTCAGGTCTGTAGCAGTGTTTTCAATAGTTGGGAGCAGTTCAAGGACCACTTAGTGACCCACACGGGTGAGAAACCCAACCACTGCACCATCTGCGATCAGTGGTTCACGCAACCCAGAGATCTCCACACTCATCTGCTAGAGCTCCATGGCTTACAGGAGAAGGTTATCGTCACAGAGGAAGTCATGATTTCAGATCCAGCCACGGTCTTGGCTATGGTGGAGGTTGAGGAGGGAGAGGAGAGGGTGATCCTGGAGGACAGCATACGGGTGGAGCATGTCACTGTGGAGCCGGTGGACGTTGTTGCTGTTGAGGAGACTCTCATGGTGGAGGAAGAGACGCCGATACAGCCTTCTCAGACTGTGGGTGGGGTGGAAGAGACAGTGGTTTTACAAGTAGATGGCGAGACATTGAAAGAACAAGCAATGGAAATCCAAATAGCACGGGTGACCGTTGCAGAACCAGCAGAATGTCAAGAGGCAGTGGACAGTTCGAAAGAAGTAAAGACTGCAATTGTATGAAAGGCCTCTCCTGTGCATGGACACTTTGAGAATGAATTGGGAAGGTGAACCAGGCCTTTACTCCTTTCCCACCACATTAAAATTATACAGTAATGCTCACAGTGGTGTCATGCAACAAAGATGGGTCACCAGCTTTATTTCTTTAAGCTTTGCTCTTCACTTCTCGGAAAGCAGTGTCTCTATAAATCTGATCACCGTTTCAGTCATGCTTTTAATGTATGTTGTGGATAAGAATAGTAAGATGTAATTCATTTCATGAATAGTGCACATCGCCAAGACTGTTTCGGGTGTGGAAAGAATGTTTTTTTTTAAGTTATCTTTGGATGTATGTTTATAGCGTGTGCAAGAAGCTTATTTTCATAAAAGAATTAAAGGGCAAAATGTTTGCGCAGATAATCGAGACGACGTATGTAGTTCTGGCTTGTGTTTCTAATCTTTCTCCTTGTTCAGTCTGCACCATTCATTCGTTTTAAGTGAGTTTGCTGTTCAGCTGTACAGAGCTGTACTGATGTGGCACTCTGAGCCTGTTTTCAGCTGCAGTGATTTATGTGAACAGGAAATTAAATGTAATTGGGAAATGCAGCATCTCTTCACTGTGAAGCAGGTATGGGTTAAACCAGGCCTTCTCAGACGGGGGAGCTTTGACCGTCCATGAAGGCGGGGCCCGGCATCTTAGGGGCCGGGACCCACTATAGGGCCTCAGAAAACTTCTAAGAGGGCCACAGGATGACTTAAAATAATTTCTTATTAATGTATTTAATTTCAATATTATAATGAATCTATTACAACAATTTAATTAAAAATGCTTAAACATCCCATTATTATCCCATTATAATAATTATTCGTAGTTTCTCTAAAACAAAATATATAGCTGTCTTTATATTTTGCAAGGGGATTATTGTTACTAATAAGTGGATTTAGAAAGTTTGAAAACCACTAGTTTACAGGATCACAATCGTTGTTAAATTGATACTTTATTGATAGTCTCAAGGTGATTTTGTTTTTAAGTAAAACTAAGACTTTTCTTTTTGCAAAACTCAAAGGACTTTAACATTTTTTTTCTATTTTAGAAATGTTCTAATAGCCTATTGGTTAAAGAAAGCCGTTAGTCCCACCTCCAAGCTGTGATTGGTTAACAGAACTGTCCGTCACCTGACCTCCCTGTTGCTGTGATGGTGCCTGGAGTCCTCGCGCATCACATTCAGGCCAATGACACGCACCGAGTTACAACAAACTGAATGATCCCGCAACGAATACGCACAATAATTCAACGAGGCAACGCTTAAGAAAGGTAAGGATGTTTACTCATCAATTATCATCATCCTGAGAGGTAACCATTGAATACATACAAGCATGAAGAATTAATGTATGCCTTCAAATTGTTTACAAGGCTTATATCATTTGTTCAGATATCAATAGACAAATCTTGATGTTGATGTGTCTGGCGTTACTGCCCAGCAGCGGTTGTTATGGAAGCGTGTAAACTACAATTCATCTTTGGTGCAGATACGAGCATCATCTTATTAAAAATTAGGCTGGTGTTACTGTTAGGCTACTTATATTTTATAGTTATATTTCACAGAGCTAAACTACACACTAAGATCTGACACAAACGTGCGTGGTGTCACCTTTAGTGACTTGAGATGCGTTTGAAATAAAGATTTACCCTTGCAGAGTAATTTATTGCCAGTAATAATAATATATAATTAATTAATACAATATTTCATATTTAGTGTTGCTATTATTTGTGTAAAAATGTGATTCATAATATTTTTTCATTTTTATTCCATCCCTTATGACTGAACATTTGTCAAACTAATTTAAAATCCTCTGATCAAATGGCATTTGTAATTAACATGATTTTAGTCTTGCATTTGGGAATGTGTGGGGTCTACAGAGGGCCTCTGGCTTAAATAAAACCGCATTAGTGTTTGAACAGTACAGGTGTGCGAATCCCAAATGGCTCCTGAATAGAAGTATTAATTTACTGAGAATATTGTAATTTATGATACTGAATGATCCTTTCTAGTTTCTCACGGATTGATGTCAACTTTTGTTCAGGCTCCTTTGATGACTCCTTAGTTGGATGACATGAAACATGGTTTTAGGTCTGAGATTAAAGCTGCTTTGATGGGTTGGGAATACATTAACAAGGCACAATGCAACGGAAACAGCCTTTTTTGTGGTTTCATCGCATAATCTGCATGTTTTTTCCCCTCAAAGGTCCAAACATCAATTGAACTCCTTAATTATGTTCCTTATTTAAGGACTCATTAATATGGACACATTCAGACATGTATCAAAATCTGAATACATGTTCTGAAGCATGTGTGATGCTTGTGGTTTTGTGCATTTTTAATGCAGTTATGTAGAATTAATAGCATTATTTAGAAAGAGACAGTTCATCATTTCATCATGTGTAGTAGAGCCTCTTCAAAATATGTTTATGAATGTCATCCAACACATATTTAATACATACTCTGACATTAAAGCGATAGTTCACTCAAAAAAGAAAATACTATCATCGTTTACTCACCCTTAAGTTGTTCCAAACCTGTATGATTTTCTTTGTTCTGCTAAACACAGAAGATATTTTGAAGAATGTTGGTTACCAAACACTTTACAGTAGCCATTGACTTCAATAGTGTTAAAAAAAATACTATGAAAGTCAATGGCTACCCACATTCTTTAAAATATCTTCTATTGTGTTCAACAGAAGCAAGAAATTCACACGGGTTAGGAACGACATGCGTCATTTATCAAAATAGTAATCATATGTAATTATTGTGTGGCTGATCTGATAGCAAGAAAATGACTTGAAATTTGGTAGTTGTAGCTACGTGATGGAAATTCCAGATTGGCAACTCTGGCCCCCTATTGTCCCTGATCTTTTCACTACTGAGCTCTTTTTTCCCCTCTCTGTCCATGTGTCTCAATCAAAACACACACAGGAGGGCTTTGTGTAGCTGTGGCTGTGAGTGTGAACACAGAAGCTGCTTCTGAAATCGCATACCGAGTAGGTACTACATTTGATTTGGAACTTACTTCACGGCCGTTAAAAAAGGATGTTCTATATATTATGAATATAATCTGGGTGTGCTTCATTTATCATGTTGTCATTGTCATGTGACTTATGGTGTCAGTTGCGTCAACATAGGGCTGGACAATAATTCAGTATCAATATGTATCGCGATATAATTTTTTTCAATAACAGTGATATGATTTTTAAACACATTTCCGATATTTCGATATACATTACCAGTTTCCCATACATTGATTTAATTGTGCCGTTTGACTTCGTTGAATAAACATGAGCACTGCACGTTTCAAAATCATAACACAGCGCTGGTGTTTTATATGAATGTATCTCTGAAGAGAA
>NW_015660140.1:872071-900237 GCF_001515625.1 Sinocyclocheilus rhinocerous | reverse complement strand
CTTTTCACTGTTGCACTGTGGTGAGGGAACAGCTGTATGTGTTACTAAGCTGTATGTGTTGATTTTATCAGACGATGCCGCGATTATAAGTGAGAGTGACTCCTGGTTAAGTATTAAAAGGGGTCGTGTTTAGTCACTATTTATTTAGTGTGGTATTTTTTGACAATATTCACTCATCATGACAGTAAAATAGGGCATTCTAAGTCAATATACTGCAGTATTTCCTCTCTCAATCAGTAGAAAATATGGTTAACACCCGGTCATGCATGAAAAAAAAAATACCTTCATGTACCGTGAAACCGGTATAATTTTGAAAAATACCGTGATATCAATTTTTGGTCATACCGCCCAGCACTAGAAGTGGGCATATTGGATGTTGTGAGGAAAGTCATAGTGAATGAGCAATTAAGTAAGAATTACTTTACTTAATTCTACTTTCTAAAAAATGTGTACCTGCATTTAGAGCCAAAGGTTTTACTAGCTGAACCCTGTACATGCAACAAGGCTTTTTCTTACCCAGGGGCCACTGATATCCCATGTGTTTAGTGTTTATCTTGTGTGTAGATCAGAAAGATGGTGGAAAAGGGTGAGAGAGGAAGATCATTATGCAGACACGTGCACATCCATGCACTTGAAAGGATCGTTTCAGGATTTCTGCTTGTTTTACACTTTAAAAGAGAATTCTGTCAGCCAGTGAATCTTTTCAGCCCCTTCAGCAATCAGCAGCACACACACACACACACACACACACACACACACACACATGCAGGAAGGTGTTTGAAGCTTGCCTTGAGGATTTGAGTATTCATAAGAAACATCACATTGATTTTGTGTGCTGTGCCTTGATAAATAGAGCGTGTGAAGTAGGGCAGTCAGAACGATATTAAATATATATATAAAATATAAATAGGAAGATCAAATATCTGTATCAGATGTTTTTTTTTTCAGCCATCTGGTTATTTGTTCTTGCTACCATCCAACTATTTATATAAGAATCAGTTTAGCAATCAGTATTCGGGCCATTTTTTGCCTACTTTTTTATTTATTTTTTAAAGAAATTAATAGTTTCCAAAAACATTAGTTTCCATCCATTTTAAATAAATGTTTTTCTTTTCAATTTTCTGTTCATCAAAGAATCCTGAAAAAAATGTTATGGTTTTCACAAAAATATTAGGCAGCAAAATTTTCAACATTGATGATAATTTAAAAAAAATGTTTCGTGAGCAGCAAATCAACATATTAGAATGATTACAGAAGGATAATGTGAATTCAGCATTGCTATTACAGGAATAAATTAAATTTTTAAATATATTAAAATTGAAAACAGCTATTCTAAATTCAAATAATATTTCACAATATTATACATGATTTGTAATGCAGACTTGGTGAGCATAAAGACTTCTTTCAAAAACTTACTGACTAAAAACTTTTGAACGGTAGTGTGTTCTATAATCAGGGTAGTTGTGCATAATATAAACCTGTGGTCTCTGAATGCTCAGTGCTGACGCCAGTAGAAGTAAGCTCTTGTTTTGAGTGAGTGAATGAAGGGGGATTAAATCTGCTTCTCAGAAAGATCTGCTGATTGCGTGTAAGAGTGTTTGGGTTCTCATTCGATTGTCAAATTGCTGATTATTTATGACAGTTACACAAGCAAGTACTTAGAGAAATGTACAATACACATACACACATGTAAAGATACAAAGCTTTTGTCTTTGTCTTGCGTTTTTAACACTTGGTCAGTTCCAAAGCACTTTCAGTTTCAACAGATCTGGTTGGTTTAGCTCCAATTCTATAATGCTGATGCTCGAAAGTTAAAACAAAAGAAAATTGCGTCAAAGAACCCTGTTTAAAACCAAGCTCAGCAGCTTATATCAGCATCACCGCTCACCTCCACCTGCAAAAACACATTGTCACACCTAAAGGTGTCTGTGCAGCAGTCCTGTGTGGAGAAACTGCCTCAGTTCAACGCACCTGGTGTTCTTTGATCAAGAAACCTGTGCAAAAAAACATAATCTAAAAGTAGAATGTTATGAACTACGTTTTTACACTTTCCAAAAATGGGTAGAAATGGTTGCTCCATCATTTATCAGGAAAACCATAAATCCAATCGCATATCTACATTCTGAATGATTTAATACTTATAGTACTGTTTAGAAGCTTAGGGTCTGTTAAAAGTCTCTTACCAAGACATTTATTTGATCAAAAATACAGAAAAACCAGTAATATTGTGAAATATTATTACCATTTAAAACAACACTTCTCTATTTTAATATCTTTTAAAATGTCATTTATTCCTGTGATGCAAAGCTGAATTTCCAGCAGTCTTCAGTGTCACATGATCCTTTAGAAATCATTTGAATTGATCATTTGAATATGTGAATTGATATGCTGTCATTGCTTCATATATCGTTTTATTTGTGGCCCACTGTGGCGTAATGGGTGTGTAGTGCTTGTTTTATGTGTGCTGCTGTTAGCACTCAGTGGCTCTAAAGAGCGACCGCTCTCTGTGTTCTTATATTCTGCTCTTTAGGGACATTGTTACAGGAACTAAATCAGCAAACTCACCTTAATTGCATCCTGAAACACACACAAATGCACACATTGAGTCACATTTGTAGGAAGATATATTCAAATTTAATTATAAATACATATTTAAAAAAAAAAAAAAATTGTCATTGGAGTCTTAAAATGATTATAATTTAATTGTAAATAGTTCAAATTATTTAACAAATGCTGCAAATGCATCAACTTTCCACAAACATGCTGGTTTACACAAGCTAAATAAAATAAAAAAAGCTAAGGGTTTACCTTAAGGAAAGGTGTGTTAAGGACAGGGTAAAGGCAGTGTAATAGTCTTGATATATTCTTTGTCTCTCTCTCTCTCTCTCTCTCTCTCTCTCTCTCACCAGGTAAACGAGAATCCTTTAGTTTAGTCCCTACTGTTTAAATTGGAGATGTAAGGGCCACTAAAAAAGGCACGGATTAGGATCTCTGTACACGCTAATCCCAGAAAGACGACTGTAGAGTGAGTCAGAAGCACCAAAGATACACACCGAGGTGAACAAATGAGAGGGAGTGGCTGTTTTCCATGTGGGACCCCATTTCTGAATGAGCCACCAGGCAAAGATGTTAAATGAGAGGAAGCACCGTACAAGAAGCCAGGGCCACTGAGAGTAACGTGGAGCCTTGTTATAGCAGCCAGGCAACAATCACAGCACTCATCGTTCTCAACGCTGATCCGCGGTCTATTTTTATCACTGAGACAACGCACCAATTAATTCGGGCATATCTGATGATGTTCAGGGAGATGCAGCACTGAGGGGAAGGAACAGCACTGTGAAGCAGACGACCCTAAACATCTACTCCTTTATACTTTGATATGTGTATAAGCTTGGGTTGAGATGTGGCGATAATGAGCTAATTTTGGAAATTGACGCAGACGTACAGGACAACATGTGAAGGTGAGAAACGACTGCATTATTTGCTTTTTTAATGAAAAACGGTCCCCATGTTGTGTGTTTATTTTATTCAAGTGTGTTGATAAAATAACTATTTATTACTAACAATATTTATAAATATAAATTATATTGTAAAATATTTTATTAATAAATATTTGTTTGTTTGTGTGTAGAGTTATTTATTTATTTATTATTTATTTAATTAATTATGAATAAATATATGTGTGTGTGTGTGCGTGTGTATTACAAATATCAAAAATAATATTTAGAGTTTTAGTTAATTATTGTATATAATAATTGTATTTATATTTGTATACACTTAATTATGAATAAATATGTGTGTGTATATATATATATATATATATTACAAATATCAAAAATACAATTTTACTGAATAAATTATTGTAAAAACATAATTAGAAAATTTAATATAAAATAATTACTACAATTTTAAGAAGTTAAAATATTAAAATTATAATTATTATTCATAATGTTATTTATTTATTTGCTCCTTGATAAATAATGGATTTGTTTATAGGCAGAGATTTAAAAAAAAAAGTGTATTAAAAAAAAGGAGGTTCTCTAATTGTGTATCATTTCATATCTTCAGGTGGTGCCTTAGTTCCAGGTCTCCTGCCATGAGCTAAGCCCCCCAGTGGCCTGTGGCAGGATGACTGCTGTGTGCCCGGCTGGGGGGGGCTCCGTCGGGGTCTCAGAAGTGGCCACGGGTCCCCAGCGTTATGCCCGATGGAGC
The DNA here is from genome assembly GCF_001515625.1 of Sinocyclocheilus rhinocerous. NCBI lineage: Eukaryota > Metazoa > Chordata > Actinopteri > Cypriniformes > Cyprinidae > Sinocyclocheilus > Sinocyclocheilus rhinocerous. The sequence continues at coordinate 896,025 of NW_015660140.1, read as the reverse complement.
CGACAAGACAGCTCCGACATCTGTACGGATGACGAGGGGACCCAGCCGCGCCGCCTCACCCCACTGGAGAAGCTCAATCTGGACATGTGCCAAGATGAGAAGATGGTGAGAGAGCTCACCGTGGGCCGCCGCATCGGCTTCTACAAGATACGTGGCGAGATCGGCTGTGGAAACTTTTCCCATGTCAAGCTGGGCATCCACGCTCTGACGAAAGGTACATGTCCGTTAAAAGACTCTGAACTGAATTCTGAGTAATTGGTACATATTCTTTGACTTTCTTGAGAGGTTTTCCTCACAAGGAGGCTGCAGTATTGATAGATTTATTTTAGAGCAGGTCACTGACACTGTAGAATTTTGTGATCCGGGGATATTCCTATAGTTCACTGACACCCTGTAAAGTGTCTGGAAATGCACATTTAGAGGCTTGTTTTGTAGTTGCATTGACCTTGAATAAGAATATCAAAAATAAAGTAATATTGTGAAATATTCTTGCCATTTTAAAACAGTTTAATATATTTATTAGCTTTAAAGCATAATATATTTTAAAATGTAATTTATTCCTGTGATGGCAAAGCTACATTTTTAAATTGTCACTTTTCATTATTTTTATGAAATAAAATAAAAAAAACTAAAGATTGACCCCAAACTTTTGAACAGTGTTGTAAACATAGTTTTATTAGGCTATGTTGAATCAGATATAAGTCTATTTGAATATAAAATGATAAAGTAAATGCTTAAATTCTAAAGTAGTTCATTTTTTGTACAATTAATGTTATAATTAATAATTATTATTAATTTACTTTCACTAAACATATTGAAAATTGTACAAAATTGTATATATTACAGCTCACCGATTTAAAAGGCATTTGGTCCAAAACAGGTAGTTATAGTTTATATAAAATATTAATATAAAATGTGTGTTTCAAATAACATTTTCCTTCCGAACTTATTGCTATGATACATTCCAGAGTGCTGTTATATGAAGTTTTAACCCATGTTTTAAAAAATAAAAAAGCCATTATGTATTATTAATACATACTTCTCACTAAATAAGGGTTAAAACTTCATATAACAGCACTCTGAAATGTATCATAGCTATAAGTTTGGAGAGGAAAATGTTATTTGAAACACAAATTTATTATTATTATTATTTTCCTTTTTCTTTTTTTTTTTTTGGCTACATGCGTATGCTTTAGGGCTGTCAAAATGGCTGAAAAACTAAATTCAAATTTTGTGCTTAAATATGATCAAAATTCGAATTATATTCTAATTTATAATGCATAATTTCAGTTAGGGTAAAGAAATGCTTTTGGCTTCTTTCCTGACCCAAAGGCTGCTGTCCCGGGAGATATCAAGCATGGAAAAGCTGCACCATCCAAATATCATCCGTCTGTATGAGGTGGTGGAGACGCTGACCCGTCTGCACCTGGTCATGGAGTACGCAAGTGGAGGAGAGCTCTACACGAAGATCAGCACAGAGGGGAAGCTCTCCGACATCGACAGCAAGATTGTCTTCTCTCAGGTTCTCTCAGCTGTGAAGCATATGGTGAGATGAACATGATGCAAATGAATAGAAGGGAAATCTGTTATAATAGTGGGTTGCATGTTTACAGGGTGCAAACATATTCTCATTATGATTCCTCTGTTTTCCTGACCTTTAAAATTGGGCAGGTTTAAGCCATTTCATGCCAGTTTACTTTGTCAGTGACACAACACCCATTTCTTGTCAGAATTGATTCAGAAATACAACAGTACAATGAAAATGCAGTTCATTCACATGATCTATGATCATTTCTGAATTTAAATACATCTGTATGTATTCATCTTATAGAATATATAAGATATTATATATAAATAAATTTTCATCTTATTTGATATATATATATTTGCGCGTATGTTCCTGTGGCTCAGTGGTAGAGCATTGCGTTAGCAGCGCAAAAGTTGTGGGTTCAATTCCCAGGGAACACACATACTGATAAAAAAATGTATAGCCTGAATGCACTGTAAGTCGCTTTGGATAAAAGCGTCTGCTAAATGCATAAATGAAAAAAAAAATATATATATATATATTTTTTTTAATGTATTTAATATTATAGTTGGTAATTATTAATTGTTTACTTTTTAAAATGTTGCATCAATAAATAATAATATTTAATAAATATGTTGAGAGTTGTGAAAACTATATTTGAAGTCAAATATTTAGTATGTAAAGTTTTATTAGGATATATTGAATTTAATTAAATTATCTTAAAATATTAAATTGCAGAATTTATGAAGAAGTATTAAATATTTTTAATATCATTAATATTATAATTAATAATTATTATTTGTTTGTTTATTAGTTATTTGTTTGCTATTTTGAGTGTTGTAACATGACTAAAAATGAGAAGAAAACATAAGTAAAAATAAATCTGCATTTTTAGAAGACTGCTACATTTGATGTAAAACAATGGTGTACCTTATATATAAATGAAATAATGACAATAATGATATTTTTTGGGAAGTATACTGTAGTAAAGTAAAAATTGCTGATACAACTGTCATGATATTATTACGAAGAAGCCTCTAAAATGCAATTCTTACACAGAAAACTTTATTAAATAATTTGGCATTTTAAAAAGATAAATTATTATTAAAATATTTTTTTAACACACACACTCACATATAAGATTTATATTTATTTATATATATATATAGCATCACCGCAGACCACATTCGCAACAACCAAGGCAAAGACTGCAGGAGCTCCATCACTGGAGTCTATCGAATCCTCTTACACCGCGCACATAAACGACAAGCGGTTGAGAGCATGCCAGTAGTTACTCAGATAGTGAATGGAACTGATGCTAAAAAGGACCGTCTGAAGACATACAGGAGCCTTAGGCATACGTCTAAACTCTGCATCATTCTGTGATGCTCAGAAAACATATAAATAATAATGGACAGCTCACAGGAGCTATAGTTCAGCTAGTTATATTTGATATACCTCTTTTGTTATCTTTTTTCAATTGAAAATGAGATCAGTGAATGCCTCTAATAAAGTAGTCTATATGAATGAATGGAAAGTATGAACGTTTGCAAGTGAGTGAGTGCAAGACATTTGTAATGTCATGGATGTCATGTCATAAATGTATTCAATAAATGTAATAAAGTGCTTTGAACTGCATTGTTTCAAACATTCCCTTTACAATATGCCTCTAATATATATATATATATATATATATATATATGTATGTATGTATATATATATATAATTTATCGTAATTAAGTATCGTAAGTTTTCTAGGATTTTTCGATTTAAACTTGCAATAACATTTTCACAGAGTCTTCCTCATAAATGGCGAATTCGAGACGTGAAATTTTACACTACAGCTCCCAGGAAGCCTTTCGCAGAAGACCGACGCACCCGTACGTGATGACGCACTTTTTGCCTCGTTGGAAGGTGATTTCATCAAGGAACAGGACAAAGAGAAGGCACTTCCTATTTGTTGTACATGTCTACGTATCTTATTTCGGTTCAAGATCATCAGAGGTAAGGGTTTATTTAAAGCATTTTAGATGCATCTGTGAGGTCGACTTTGCTTTCCTCAGAAAAATTCACAATTCTTCACAATACAGTTATTGTAGAGCTGTCAAATGTCAGACCTGTCACATGCTTTACCAAATACTTTATTTACTTCATATAAAATATTCAATTTATCATAATTCAGTTGTTCTGTTGTATTAGATTTTGTTCTGTAACGTTATTTATTAATAGCGTTGTTATCGGCGTTATTATTGTTATCAATAAATCTGTAAATTCTGTGTTGAATACGTAGCCAATCGGATCACATAACTAAATCCGATTCAAATTTTACCTGTATCATATGTGCACTAGTAACATTATTATCTGCACTGAGCTATATCGTGTTACAGTAGTATTTCCTGCAGGGTTTAATGAGTTTTAAAACTATTTGTCACGCACAGTTTAACCATTTTATGTCTGCGGTTCTGACTTATACGCTGGACAGTTAATGCCGTGAAGTTGTTAGTTGTCATTTGTGTTGTGTTTAAAACTGAAATGCAGTCACGTGATGACTGGGCGGGGTCTGAACTTGATCGAGCTGTCAGTGCGCAGTGTCACTGCGGATCTGCCCCGTTTCATATCCTCTCTTTTTTATTTCTACTTCTCTAAATCAGTGTCAGATGTCAGAAGTAAGCGAGGATATGGAGAATACAGACCTGCTTGGTCTAATCTTCCCAGATGAAGACCCAGGATCCGGAGATCTGTTCCTCACAGAGGGGAATAACTTGCTGGAGGATTTGCTTTCAGAGCAAGATGTATGTAACCTTCACGTCCAGTGATCTAAATCTAAAAATCGAATTTCATGTTTTTTGTGACGTAGAAGCTATAATATAGTCTGATATGAATATGATAAGAAAATCTATAAAAATGAAATACAACGGCACCTTTTATAGTATTATGCAATATAGAGATTAGATACAAATGCTTTTATCTTGTCAAATGCTGCATGGAGTGTGTTTATGGAATATTAATGTATTCTATATTTTATATAATATGTAAGATTAAAAAAATAGATGACAGATAGAATAACTAATGATTTGATTATTGCAGATTATATACATTTAACAATTTTAAACATTTTATATAATAATAATGTAGTTATGTACATTTATATAATAATAATTATTGTTGTGCATGATAGATAGATAGATAGATAGATAGATAGATATTATATACATTTGTTAACAATTAAAAACAATTTTTATATAATAATAATTATGTAGTAATGTAAGTATTTATAATAATTAGTATTGTGCATGATTGATGATGATGATAGATAGATAATGTAATGTAATGTAGGTAGTTATGTAAATTTATATAATAATATAATAACAATTATATGCATTTGTTTTATATATTATTATTATTATTAGCGTGCATGATAGATAGACAGACAGACATACTTTATTGTTGCAGATTAAATACATTTATTGTTAACAATTATATAAATGTATTTTGTATATTATTAACTAAATAGAAATCATTATTGTACATTATGTAGATTAAACAGACAGACAGACTTTATTGTTGCAGATGCTGAGTGGAATGGATACAGAGGACTTTCTCAGCAGTCTTCTGGGTGAGGAAGAGGACGGCCTGACTATCAACTGTTTGTCTCAGTCTCCTCATGGCAGCGACAGCGGCATCTCTGAGGACACCACCCCTCCACACGATAGCAGCGAGACAGACACCGTCCCCAGTCCACGCATCGAGCCTCTGCTTTACTCCGAGTGTATGACGGAGAGCTACGAGGCCCAGGTGGTGCAGACAGACCACTGCTACACCCTCCCACAGGACACAGACGCCCTGCTGAGCGTCCGATCAGAGAACCCTGAGTCTGATGTCTTCATAGATGTCGGTAAGGTCTTGTTGTGGTGTGTAGAGACATATGAATTATTCTTGTTTTGGTTTTTGTTCAAATGGCTTATTTAAGTGTCCCATCTTAAGATTGAGTTTCTTCCTGTCAGATGATTTGGATATGGATATGGATGATGGCTTCTCCCCAGAGCTGCCCTGCTCACTCACGATTGAAGACTCCACACAAAGCAGCAAACCAGACAACCAGGTACATTTCAAAGGATTTTAAGAAAACAGCAGATTGTTACCATGACAACTCGGATATAATGTGCATATTTTGTCTCCAGTTCCAGTTCAAAGAGATTGTTTTGACTGATGAGGAGAGGAGACTTCTGGCGAAAGAAGGTGCAACCATTCCAGCTCATATGCCTCTTACAAAGGTAAGAGAAGTGGTTTCTGAATTATGATGGCTTCATATTGAAGCCATGCAACAAATTTTGAAACGTAACATGATAGTGTTAGCAAAAATGCTGTGTGTCTTTAGGCAGAGGAACGGACCCTGAAGAGGGTGAGGAGAAAGATCCGGAATAAGCAGTCTGCTCAGGAGAGTCGCAAGAAGAAGAAAGTTTATGTTGATGGCCTAGAGAACAGGTTAGTGTAGAGAGAAAAACTCTTCATAAATGTCTTCACTCTCACTTTTGTTCAATTTAATGCTGAATAAAAGTATTAATTTCCTTTTAAAAAATCATACTGACCCCAAACTTTTGAACAATAGTGTAAATTGGAATATTTTTGTAAATTACTTTGTTTTAAGTAATTGAAATAATATTGTGCATGACCATAGGGTTGCGATCTGCACTGCTCACAATCAGGAATTACAGAAGAAAGTTGAGATGCTGCAGAAACAAAACATGTAAGCCTTCATCGTGTGTTTTTTAGTGAAGATTATAATTACACGTAATTGCTACTAACAACAATTGTTGGTTTTCTAAGGTCCCTTATTGAACAGCTGAGAAAACTGCAGGCTATGGTGAAAATGTCCACGATAAAAACCACCACGACTAGCACTTGTATTATGGTAAGTATTTTGATTATATAGAATTGTAATCTATCAGTGGGGTTGTACTTCTGTTGAGTTGGTTTTATTTGAACACATATGTATTGATCATAAATGTAATATGATGCATGAGTGTAATCTTTCACCAGTACGTAATGTGAACTTTCTGTCTTACATAAATACAATGGCAGCGTGACGTGTTTCCTGACCTTTTCTGTTGTCACTTTTTCAGGTGTTCCTGCTTTCTTTCTGTCTGATCATTTTCCCCTCAGTCAATCCTTTTGGCAGCAGCAATCAGAAAGATCTGTATACGTCATCTACAGGTGAGCACAATGTTTGTCATTGTTTCCATAGGGTGCTGAGGAATGTTGTTCTGCTTGTTTTCTGCCATGTTTTGTTGTACTGTATTGTTCTACTTCTACAATAATGCAGTTTCAGTAATCAATACCAGTGAAATTTCACAATTAATTCTTGATCCTAATTTAATATAGATTACTAATATGCTAATAATATGTTAATATCAATAACTAATATGCCAATAAACACACTTCCTCATTTAAAAATGTAAGTTGCATTCAAATTAGTAGCATGTGTGCTCTAAATATTTCTCAAATAAACACCGTTTAAAGTTATATATAAATAGTACAATAGTATATAAAATAGTATATAGTAAATAGTATAGTAAAAAGATACAAGCTTCATGTTTTTTATATATCTAGGAGCAACAGTAGCATTTTAGTGTCATTGATATACTATTATGTATCTTGTTAATATTTTAAAATAGATTTTTATTTTTATATTTTGTTTGTATGTTCAGTTTAGTCAGCGCTTTAGCAATTTGGTTGTGTGTTTTTGTCATTTTTATTAGTATGTTTTTAAATATGTCTTTATAGTTTTTATTTATTCGTTTTAGTTATTTTATTACTTCAAGTTAAACTAAACCAAAAGTACCAATTTTTTATGTTTTTACTTTTCTTTTTGGTTAACTACAATATGCCTGGAGCAAAGTAAAGTTTAAAAAAAATCGAAAAGTAAAACAAGCTACTTAAATTATTGTATTACAAAAAGGATCAAAACAATTGTGTTAAGAGTTTTTTTACCCATCAGTTTTCTACCTAAGCACTGGTGCTTTATGCATAATTAAAAAACATGTTTTTTCTTCTGCCTTCCAGGAATGTCTCGAGCCCTGCGGTCTTATCCAGCTATCCTGAAAGATGACATTATATCCACGTCTGCTAAAGAAGTGCCAGAGCAGGATGTCCTCCTCATGGCCACTGTAGAGAATAACCAGGTGCTGCTGTCCGGCGCTCAGAACCACACACCTGACTACCAGCGGGTCGAGCAGTCTGACTCTGAGTCTGGGGTCAACAGCAACTCCTCCGCTGACTTCCCCAGTCCTGCCCAGTCAGATCTCAAAGCGGACGCATCTCTCTCAGAGTCCCACAGAAACTCAGCTGCGTCTCCGGTGATCTACGACGGCCAGAGCAAAACCAAGGAGAGCTGGATGGAGCAGAAACCCACGACAGTTATAATACAACAGCACCGATCTGATGAAATGTAGGAGAGCATCTAAAACAAAACTTGCTTTGTTTTAGATGAAAGATCAGTATAGCCATTTTCTCTTCATTGTAGCATCCCAGCCTGACCCCTTTTTGCTTAATTTGTATTTTGTACATGGATCTACTGTCATGCTATAATAGCACTTTTTTATACCCAGCCATTTGTTAGGACATTATTGTTCTATTCATCTGCGCACAAATTATGATTCTTTTTCAATGGAAACGTGAAGGAGTCGTGTTGTTTTGAACTCTGCATTGCGTCCACATTGAGTTTTAGTATTTTCAGGAAATGTATTCATTTGTCTGTATTACTTGAGACATTTTAGGACTTTTGGGCATCTAGTAACATTTTATTTTCCCCTTTTTAGTAAGGGAGCCACATGCTTAAAGAGATTCCACTACTGAAAAATGATCAGTCCTAGTGATATAGGAGTGTATTTAGAAAAGGGAAAAATCTATTTTTTTCTGCTTGTGCATTATTTGTGGCTTAGAACCCCTTCCGTTAAACCGCTGTAAATTTAGCTTTAAATGTATCTTTTAGAGGTAGTATAGTATTGCACATAACCACACAATAATAATACATTGTTTATGTCTATATATGTATGTACATATGAAAAAATGTCATGATCTGCTGTGTCAGAGAAGCATTTTTATGTTATTTTTTTATGTTGATATTTTGTCTTTTAAAAGACTTATTTTATTGCAGTCTTTTTTATTGATTTCTTTTAATCTTTGGTCATATGATGCACTGATGTATCTGTAAACTTGGAATGTTCATAAACTGTTTATTTCTGTCGTGATCATGTTATTATTAATTAAAAAATGATCAGTTTACTATAAAAAAATGCATTCTTGTCATTCCTCACAATGAAAATTGATACAAAAAAATGTCAATGAACAATAAAATAATCATAATTACACTAGATATGGTGCATATAATGGCACTCATTTGACCATTGGGATTCTTAGAAAGTGATCTATAAAAGTCTTACGTTGAAACTAGGTCAATCTTCTGTACATACATGTCCGAGCATGTTATCACACCCAGACATGTCCTTTTTATGCTGATAGAAAAATGCAAATCACCACAAAGTAACATAAAAACCACAATGATCCTGTCTGACTTTAATGCAAATGCACTTGCTAAAACAGATGTAAATCTGCACCAGTCTATTTGACACAACACACACGAAAAAAGATCATAACCTCAAAAAAAAAAAGCTCATTAAGGATATAAAAGTACAAAATATAATTGCTTACAATGTTAAAAGTCAAAACGCTTAAATGTATATGGCCAAGAAGACAGAGTAAATTTTAAGGGGAATTTAAATATCAGTGGACCGTTGATCAATCTTTTTCTTATTTCCTCGTTGTACCTGCAGATGGCGCCACAGCATCTCGAATCACTGTGCTATCGTTAGTTCTACACAGGTGCCTTTAGAGAACAATAAATCTATTGATATAATGCCACTTTCGGTCATCAGTTGTCCTATGTTTTACTGTGGTATCGTGTATCAATACCCTACGGGTTTAGTTTCAGATGCATACATTTGTGGAGTGTTTCAACATGAGCAAATAATCATCCCTGCTATTTGAGCTGATGAGCAAGTGCATCTTTTGTAGCTGTATGGTGTGACTCACTCAGCCACATTTACAATACTCTGCGTGAAAGGTCGCGCTATGTGCAGTGCACAGCCGCTAGATGGCGCCTAACACAGCCTACACTTTCTATAGTTCTAGATCTGCGGGTAATATCAATCATAAACCACAAATCTGTTTAAAAAAAATATTGACGCATAGTTATTACATCGTTTGGCATATTAGGAAAAACGTATTTAAAAGTTGCAGGTAAACATAAACATAGATCAAGTCATATCTACTCTACCCTGCAGTAAAAATCAGTTTAAGCCAGGTTACCTTACAATTAAAATGGTTTTCAGCTATAATTCTCAAAGCGCTTACAACCCCTCTAAAACCAGACTGGTAAACCAGTTAAGACCGACTAAATAGACTGGTCAGCAGGCTACTGCATACAGAATTACAGAACTTCCAGTCTAGACCAGTTTGAACAAGACTTGACTTTGTCTACCATCCTAACTACCCCAAAAGTGCCTATACCCCTCTACAACCAGGCTGGTAGACCAGTTAAGACCAACTAACCAGGCTGCTCAGCAGGTTACTCCATACAGAATTGCAAAGAGCTTCCAATAGCCTAGACTAGTTTGAACAAGACTTGATGTTGTAGTCCGATATGTGCAGTGATGCTGTTTCGAGATGTTCCTGAATAATTGATTAATCTCTATTTACGGGAATAACATTGCTCACCGTTTTAGATGTGGCATAAGGAGCTAAACAGGCCTGGAGTGAAGTTTTAGTTATCTGCTATTTGTATGTATGCATTCAACTGACTGACTTCTAAGAAGTTGGAACAAAAGTTTTGGCTCTTGGTCTCACTGGGACACACTTTCTGCAGGCTGCAACAAAGCCAGGGGCAGGTGGAACAAGAGGCTATTATTCCTGCTTTAGGGCCGGCCAAACAGTCATTAATAGGCACATGACAAAGACACGTAAATTAGGATGACTCCTTTACAAATGCAAAAGAGTGGCGAGTGCCTCACTTACCAGTCTTTGTGTCTGTGGGGGTGGTGGGGGTCATGTTTTGCTAACATTGTGAGGACCAAATGTCCCAAGGACAGTAACCCTGCTGGATTCATGGATGGAACATGGTAACTGGTTTGAACTGGAGCAACAACCACAAAACACTGAAGTCACCTACATTGTGAGGACCAGCCCCATGATGAAAATGTCCCAAATAAATATACTAATTATAGTCTTAATTAGACTACAATTATTTTTCTGTAAGGGTTAATTAGATTAATGAACATATAATTAAATCAGTAAATTAAAAAGTAAGGGATGCGAGTTAACCACATTTATTCCGTCTTCTTGATGATGGATTAAGTAATAAAATTAGCTCAACAACTTCACGCAGTTTGTACTCAAGAGCACGAGCCGTGCTTTGTGTTGTTGATGGAGTGATATTTGAACACCCACGTGGGCTGTTTACAGTCAAGACGCTTGCATCAGAGTAATTTGCATACACCCGTGCCGCCAGCCAATCAGAACCGGGCATGAGCGGAATGCCCGCCCACTGCCGAGAAACTCAGCTCATCTCGTATAAAACACGGCGAGCGCTTGACACGGCATCACAAACCCACCGCTCAGCGCAGAGAAAACGCACGCGAAACGCGACCTAACGTGGATTTAAACAATGACTTTTGAAGAATTTAGTGGACAAGATAACGCAGCTGCTACTGGCGATAGGTGAGTTTCTTATTCAGTTGATGTTGTTTTCGTTTATCAAGTGAGCACTACGTAAAGAATATGGACTAATGCGCCGGTTATGTTCTCCAGAATGCAGAGTGCAGGAACGGCACTAGAGGAGCTTCTGGTCTCCGCTAAGAAGCAGGACTGCCTTACCGTTGGGGTGTATGAGTCTGCACAAGTCATGAATGTGTAAGTATCTGTTTATTTATTACTAAAAGTGTTGCTATTAGTATGCATTATGTCCTTAGACACTCAGAGGGTGGCATATGAAAATGGTTTTTAATTACCTAGTCTTCCTAATAATGAATAATTGGATGCATCCTTATGCATATATGCAAGCAGCACACGTTGAACCGTTCCCTAATCAGTTTATCTCCTTTATGCAACCTCAGTGACCCAGACAGCGTGGCTTTTTGCGTCCTGGCTACGGATGAGGAGTATGAATGTGACATCGCCTTGCAGATCCACTTCACTCTCATCCAAGCCTTCTGCTTCGACAACGACATCAACATTGTTCGTGTGAATGACATTGAACGTCTTGCTGACATTGTGGGCAGCGATCAGAATGAGGAACCTAAGGACGTACACTGCATGCTTGTAACGGTGAGTTGCTCAACTCCTCTTTACTGCATCTACACCTACACTTTGTCAACGCCTACATTTGCACTACATCTGCATGTCATACTAATATCACTTCTTCTTTTTTTTCAAAGAGCCCCAGTGCTGACTCATGGAAAGATTCTGCTCTTGAGAGATTGGGCTTGTTCTGTGAGGAGAGCCGCAATGTCTACGAATGGGTGCCTACTATTACTCTGCCGGAGCGCTGATAGGAGATGGCTTTGACACGTGAATGAAACCGGAAACAAGTCGAAGACGTCCATCCTAAAGGGTACACCGGTGCAAAGCAAGAAAGCTTTGAGATATTGTCTGGATTACCCTCACAACTGGGAAGAAAAAAGTGGACTGACCCAGCGTACGGTTGGCCGTCCTGGAAAAGCTGATGTTCAGAATCTTTTTTTTGGACGAGCTTGGACAAGTCAAGTCTCCTGTGCCACTCAAGTCTGTTGTGGTGGAGACAATAGGAGAGAAAAGGACACGTGGACTGTGAGAGCACGTTTATGAGATTGACGGCGAAGAAGAGCATTGGAATTGGTGTTCTTGAGGAATGAGATGTGGATTTTAAAGATGAACTATGTTTAAGTGACATTTTAAAGATGTTTTGAGGTCTAATGGGCACTTGGGGTCTTGTTTGAAAAATATTACATGGACACTAGTGTAACTTGTCTTTTGTGATATCCTGGGGGAAAAAAAGATGGATTTTCTTATAAAGTTGTGCTTTTTGTCAAATATTCATAATGCAATGTAAAAATTGTGGTGAAGAAGCCACCATTTCTGCAATAAATGTTAAAAAATAAATACCTTACAAATGCAATTATGGTATGTTTCTTTTCAAAGTTGTCGGCTTTCAGCAATGCTGTTTTATTTTCACCCAGTTACATCAGATGACAGAGTTCAGGGCAGTTCAGTAACACAGTCTACAAGAGATCAAGAGAGGTTGCGAATGCACTAGAGAAACTGGCATCTCTCCAAGCTCTTCCTGACCTTTCACCACCCATGCACCAGCTGCTTTCTTTAAACGGCTTGCTCAACTGAAGGGCCCCCTTTGCAATGGGGGACTGACTTCTGTCATGTGTAGGTTTTGCACCATCCATTTGGAGCAGAGGCAGGGTAGAGCCAGACCCGTTAGATGACTAATTGAGCTGAACTCACCAAACACAACAGTCGAAATTGAGCTGTCTTGACAGTAAAGGTTACAATACAAGGGATGATTTTAAATATAATATGCACTTTGTATTGCATTAAATAAAATGATAAAATGTAATAATAAAAAATATACATTTTGCACAAGCTGAAGTACATTAGCAGCATGTTAATAGGAATCTCATTTTCTTGCTTTACTAAGTCGATTCAACTTGTTCATTGTGTGCATATGGTTTGTGGTTTACTAGAGAAAGGGTGCTAAACTACCAGTAAGACAGATACTCATTTGTGGTTTGTTTGATCTCTAGCTACGCTGTCCAGTCAGCCTCGCGCTCAGTCTTCCAAAGTTACATCACTGGAAATTTTCTGAACAGAAAGCTGCACGTGTTTAACAGCAAATACTTGCACCAGGTGTTATGTACCGATGGCAAATGCCCGAAGCATGTGTATCCAAGCTTTTAGGTAATGCCTGAAAAGTCTTTGTGCACTTGAAAGTCAACCGACAAGAAAGCTAAGCTCATGCACGCACAAAGCAACACACACCTGCTTTTGAAAACAAAGAACGGCAGACAGAGGTTTAACAAAGAGAATCTTACACTCCCTTGGATAGTAATTGATCTTTGCAGTTTACTTTCATTAACTAATGACAGCTAATGCATTAAAGTCAAGAAACTGGGTCAATTGCAATGGAGGTTCCATGGAGATCCCCTTCAGATCATTCGAGTAACAAACACCCACAAACTTTTTCTTTGAAAGGAGTTTCACGTGCCTTGTTTCCACTTTAATACAACTTCAAATATCTTAATTGTGAAAAGTGGGAATATTAAATATCACTGTGTGCATCCTAACTACATGAACCATGAGCAATTAAAAACCAATCAAACAGTTAAAAATGGGCTGTTGTCTTTTTCATCACAGCTGTCCAAGTTTTCTCAGAAACAGACAGCCATTTCAAGAAAAAAATCTTTATGTATTTGTTTCAGAGGCGCAATTAACATATTTTTCTGAACTGCTTTTTGTGGGGAGAGGACAGTATCTAATCTAGACTTAATTTCCTTTAAAATTTCAGACAGATTTCACACCTTTTTTAATACATGTTGTAATATGTCTGCCTTCCTCTGTCTGGTCATTTGTTGCATTCACTGCATGACTTAAGCAACTCACACATCTGTCACCTGCTCAGTGGAGAGTGCACTGCATGTGACTAGCGACGGGCCCTCACATGCTCTCAATATGAAATGCACTTCTCATCATATTTCCGCCCAAGCGTAGCGTTTTTCTCAGAGAACAAGAGACCTTCTGTGAAAACCACACAGTAAAGTTCCACACAGTACTTTTCAGGAAACGTGAGTGAAAGGTCACCAAACTTCCCTGTGCACAAAGTGTGTTTCAGAGTTTCGGCATTAGACTACTCACCACCTTGTAAACAGCAATGACTTGTTGCTCCCCACCGATTAAAAATTGTGTGTCTTTTCATTTGTGTTCACAGGTGCACAAGGCTTCAAAACACCAAGAAAAAAAAACACTTCACCCTGAAAACCGCTTTGCAGCTGGCTTGATGTCTGCAGTGCACACATGTGCCCCTCCTTTGTAAGCCCTGCAGCTAGTGACTCTACCCAGACAGTAGTACTGGCATCTGTTAGCACCAACGCTCGCTCTGATCACCAGCCACAGACATAGTGTTCTTTGTGTCTAGTGACTCAGGAACAATGAAATGTGAAGTAGATTTGGGGTTTGAGAGTAGACAGCAGAGTAGAAAGCAGATATAGACATCAGCTTTTTCTGAAAGTGCTGTTTTGAACTTATCAGATTGTAGATGCCCTTCAGTGTTACATTTTCACCCATATGGTCATGATGGTAGACTAAAGGTGCGGATACATTAGCGAAATGTCTGCAAAATTTTCACAAGAACAAAAAGTCTGTTGTCTGTCCTCAACAATGTAGATGTATGAAACACTCCTCTCACAGAAGTCACTATCAAACCAAGCAGCTTTCTGTTGGTCAATGCACTAATTTGTGTGACCAAATGAATCTGCTGCGAAATTTGCATGTGGAATTCTTTCGCCCTCACGCAAATCTCTATTGAAATTACTAGATTTTGCCAGTGAAAATTTGTAGAGTAACGGTAAATGTGACTACACTGTAATTCCATGAATTCAATGATTGTGTATGTGAACAAGCTCTTCAGAGTTATGGGCTGTTCACACAAAGGGTGATAAATATAACGATAATGTTTTAATTATTGTTCTAATTCTTTAAGAATAGGGCAGTCCACACCAAAACTATGATAAATCAAGCGTAGCGTTAGTTCTGGCAGGTCACGTTAGTCAAGCTCGCATCAGCTGACTCTCAGCTGATCCCCATCTACCTATAGGAATACGACACCTATCTAAGCGTTCATATATAAGGTCCCTGGGATTCAGCCTTCTGATTCTCCTTTGAATCAGACTAATTCTAAAATGTGTACATAAAATTATTGAACTTTAACGATATCTGCAATACATTTATGTTGGTTCTGTTCTGTTTACCCTGGGGGGTTATCGCTGCTCTCCCTGCTCTCATCCATGCTAGGCTGCATGGATGCGCAGGGAGTTCTTGCCCAGAACAGAACCATACCGCCAATCCTAACTGTATGCTAATTGTCAATCATCTTTGAGATAGTGGTCCTGACAGAAATGATGAAAACATTGACAGCCAATCAGAATTCTCCTGACTTTAAAAAGCTCAAGCATTTAAAGCTGCAGAAGACAAAACGCACCATGTGCTTATAATAAACAGAAAAATATTGTGCATTGGTGTGGATGCTAATATAATTATAATTATCTTTCCAGTTATCGTTCCTGGCGTGAATGAGACTTTCGGTAGTCCAGAGATAGCTTTTTTATCCAGTAACTCAAATTGATGGTTAAGTTTAGAGAGCATAGCTGCATAAATCATTCTTTTCCTTTTAATAAGGTTAATACGAGAAAAAAAAATTGGACCTCACAGACTTTCACTGTTACAACAAAAACTGTTGAAACATTGAAACTTTTGAAAAAAAGTTATTTTGTTTTCCACAGAAGAAAGAATTTCACACAGGTTTTTTTTTTGGGGGGGGGGTATCTCTTTAGAGTTTGTAATATTGCGTATACTGAAGCATGAAGAAATTCGTGCATGCTTATTCATTGTTGTGAAACAGATAAACAAACTTCTTGTTCTTGTTGAATAAGCAGTACTAAAGAAATCTGTGATCTCCCTGATTACGATTGGCTGCTCTTTATGTAACCTGTTCTGATCTCAGAGTACATGAACTAACAGGCCCAGAATAGCATTGTAGTGCCTGGGTACAGACACTACATTCAGACCTGAACTGTGTGGTATGAGTGCAGTGCACGCCAGGATATTCACGGGTCACATGCTGCTCAGATTGTTCTGCATTCCTTTTCATTGATCTACTATTAAGGCAGTACTGCAGGGTGGAAGACAGCGTCAAAATTCCTGGCATTTTTAGGTTATCTTTTGTAGTCATGTGTCTGTGCTATGCTGTCGTTGTGAATGACATGAAATGCAGTAGGTATGTTGTGATATCGGCACTCTGTGCCTCTCCACATGCCTCAGATATCTGAAAGT
Source organism: Sinocyclocheilus rhinocerous (assembly GCF_001515625.1). Lineage (NCBI taxonomy): Eukaryota > Metazoa > Chordata > Actinopteri > Cypriniformes > Cyprinidae > Sinocyclocheilus > Sinocyclocheilus rhinocerous. Next base: position 879,350 of record NW_015660140.1, on the reverse strand, counting down.
CTGTGGCAGATGCCACTGCAGGTACAGCAGATTGCCAAATGTGAGCTACATATGGAGTTTAAAGAAAAAACTCTCACATAGCTTTCAAACAGAAACGCAAGAAATGTATTCAGGATAATTCAGAGGCTGAGAAAGAAACGTACGAGGTGAAATTCTTGAGGTGTTATTATAGTGACTTAAGCTGTCAGGCACAATGATTTTCTGTTAGTTAAGCTATTTATAAGCTATAAAGGTGCAGTTATTAGCATAATTTTAGTGAAATTTCACAGGTACAAAATATCCAACATTGTTGCAATGTATTTCAGCCTCACACAAAACTCCTGACTGTGCAGATTCCTATTGAAATGACTGTATTTCTCCAAATTTCTCCCAAATAATTGTAAGTGTGACCTTAAAGCATTCACACTACACTTTGAGAATGCAAAATTTTGAGGAATGGAAAATAACTAAGGCATGGTTTTGAGACATGCTGTTAAGAAAGTACTTGACAGTGGACCATGGAAAGCAATGGAGTGTCGAAATGTTAAGAAATACTCTATTTTATGCATATAAGGAGGGGATCGGCAGCAAATATCTATGAATTTCAGCAATATTTGTCTGTCTCGAGCATTTAGAATATGCAGATTGTGCTGGGGTTTCTGCTGGGCTTAGTGTGTAAATCATTATTTACACATTGGATGCATTGCAGTTGTTATTTGTGTGTTATATCATACAGTTTGGATGCTTTGATTGCAAATAGACTTACAAAAATGTATTAAACTGACACTGAATCTTTACTATGGGCATTGCAGCGGAGGTGTTATAGCATTTTCCCACTGCAGTATAAATACACCATTAAGTGCAAATGCCTTTGATGTGAATGGTCACTTAAGGAAGCAGAGAACAAGAGAAAGTGTCAGGATAAATTTAGGCGAAGAGTTTTTAGCACCTGTGTTACCCAAAGCATTCTGACTTACTCAGCTCATAGCAGCAGCACACTGTAAAATAGGAAACCTCTGGAGGAGCTCTAGGCATCCTTTTAAAAAGGACAGAGTCCATATCAGACAGATACCAAACATTAAGTTCCTTGAGAACATAATATGATATTTGAGTCACATTTTTACAGTGATAGCATCTCCATCCAGCATGCTGTATTATATGCAGCCAATGGAGCCAATGGAGTTTAACAGGATTACACAAGGGTATCAAAGGAGTCTAGAAGCCTTTATGATGGTCTAAGCTCTATAAATGCACCTGCTTGTCATCAAAGACATTTGCTACATGACAAAGAGACAACAGAAAGACAAATACAGAGAAACATTTTAACAGCTAGACCATTGCAGTGTGATCAACCAAATGGTATGATTCATAGATCAAAACGAAAAGAAGACTTACAGGTGACTTACATTCTTTTGATTTTATTCTGCACCTTTTTCACACAGGCAAGGGTACAGAGCAAAACAAACAAATAAAATAAAATGGGTCGCAGAGAAAAAGGGAAAATGACATTTTGAAGCTGCTCAGAGTGGGATGGAAAATGTTTTGTTTTCCTGACAGTTGGATCTGAAAGGTCAGGGTCACCAACTGATGCCCTTGACATGTCCAAACAAGCAATAGTAAACAGTGAGACACTCAAAGCATCTCACCCCCTCTCTCTCTCTCTCTCTCTCTCTCTCTCTCGCTTTCTCTCCTTCCCAGCAATGTCAGTCTGGTATTGACATAGATCCAGCGTAGAGAGGTTCCCCTCCCTTTAGTTTGTAGCTTATAAGGTGACATCCTTTGACTAGTCAAATAGAGATATTACTGCATATGCTGTACAAAAGGTAACAAAAAACTACTTACAAGGCTTTATGCACAAATTTAAGCACACATAACAACATAAGTTGTTAGCACTGTTAATATTTGAATGAAACTTTTTAGCTTTTTGATTAGCAATTCCTAGTTGGTCTGAATTTTTTAAAATAATAATACTAAATAAAATAAAAATGCATTTAAATAATACAAATATTAATATTAATATTTAGAAATAAAATAAATCAAATAAAATATTTAGAAATAAAATAATAAATATGCATATGCAAAATATGCATATGCAACTTATATAAATATGAAACGGTTCCCAGCTGATTCCAAAAATAAACAAGTAAATAAAAAATAATAATAATAAGTAAAAAAAAAAAAAAGCATTTAAAACAGTTCACAAATCCCATTCAACACACAATACTATGTTCTACTTACATGAAGGTCCAAAGTTCTTATAGTTTTCAAGATACTTTGGTCTCTGAACAAAGTAAACAATAAGCATGAAGCATTAAGTAGTATTTATTTGATATTGCACCATTACATGCACAGGATGAAATTTGGAATATTCACACAATTTACACAACTTTAATATGCACTACCAGTCAGACACTTTTTTCCAGTATGGTTGAATCTTAATGTATCTGATGCAACACCCTGCTTTCAGTAGCACATATTATATTTCACCCGATCTCATCATTCCTGCTTCCTCAAAGAACGCTGTAACCCTGGCAACAAGGATTTCCTTGCCTTCACAAGACTCTCTTACCATCAAATAGCAAAACACAGCCCACTGTTGTTGAGTGGAGCCATGCTATTGCAGGAAAACAAAGCTAAACTCTCCTTGTTTTGATGATGTTGCTTAATCTGTGTGGATGAGAGAGAGTCGAGGGAGGGGCTGCCAACTGAGTGCTCATGGAGTTTTGACCAATCAGAAACCTGGATCCATTGCCTTGCTGGTGTGGGGGTTGTTGCTGGTGGTAACAGAGCTCTGATTGGTTGTTGAAAGATTGCTCAACTGTGTCAAAGAGAAGGAGTTTTGAACAGAGTTATTATTGTTTTGGATCAAAGAGGTGTTTTGATTGAGCTTGTTTTTATTTGGCTTAAAAGGGGTGAGCAGAGTTTACCACCCCTGTGATGTCATTTGTGTTTATCATCTACTTTTGCATTCTTGTGATCAGGTCCCACTTCAGACAAATCGCCTTTGATGTCTTGAATAAACAGGGTCGTGCGCCACAGGTCAAATTGCGTATTGATTTTGGATATCTCTCTCATTCTCAGTCTTCAAAGGTGTCTCTAAAACGGTCACTTTAAAAAAACATTTAACTTAGGTTAATGCGTAACTTTGTGTATCTTTAGGGCACAAAAACATACAAATGACAACAGTCATGTTAGGGTTCAATATAGTTTCTCTGGCTGCCAAAGTTCAAGGGCATTTAATGCATAAACGTAATCTTGTTTTCTCTGAGACAAAGCACACTGAAGATGCTTGAATGGGATGTCTTTGTCCTGAGATGCACTGTTGCTTTGGAGACAGGCTAAGCTGTTAGCCGATCAGAGCTTAACTGTAGGACTGTTGCAACTTTTATTGTACCCCTCAGAGTACAGATCCTGCAGTACAGTAGTAAACATATTTAACGCAGGGATAAGTTGAGGAAACTGTACAGTTTACTCATTTACTAGTCAATAACATCTAGGAAGGGTATATACTTTGTCTCTGATATATTACAAAAATTTTATTATTTTAGTAGAATCATATTTGAATTTGTTTTTATATTTGAAAATATATAAATATAAATTGTACACATTTTATTATATTTATTTTATATACTATATATATATATATAGTGATATAAAACAAATACTATTTGCAATACAATATATATATATATTATTATGCAATACAATATATATATATATATTATTTTTAATTTTTTTAATTTAGAACAATACATTTTTTGTTTGTTTGTTTGTTTTTTTGCATCAGCTATATTAGTTTCAGCTGTGAAGCATGTTTACAAAATGGCATTAAAGGCAGGGTATGTGATTTTTCAAAAACACTTTAGAAAACTGATTCGGGCCGAATAGCAAAACAAACTTGTAGCCAATCAGCAATAAGGGTCTACTCGTCTCATGATGTGGAGGAGAGAACTTTCAGTGCATGGGACGGACATTAGCCGAGCCGAGCGACAGAAAGATAGAGATGGCAGATAAAAAAACAAAAGAGGAAAACGTCTGCAGAACGATAAGGCAAGAAGTAGGACCCGTGTAAATATCGGATCAGCTTTCCAGCGCTGGAGAGAACTCAAGGAGCGGAGGCCTGCGATCGGACGCCGAGGTTGCTTTGTTTCTTCTCTGTTTCTTCTCAGTAGGTGAGTAACACCGTGTCTACAACAGCTAAAGTCTGCCTACACTGGACGCGATCAAACGACCGTTGAAAACCATTTGAAATTTGTGTCAGCACGTCATAAATAGAACCCGGCAGCAGTTTTCTGTCGGGGATTTGTTGCGCCGCGCCGCTCACGTCCGTAGACATGGTGTAACATTGGTTTTGCTTTGTTTCACAGAACTAATCGTTGCCTGGGTTGCGTACGTATATGTGGGGCGGAGCTATCAAAATAGGGGCAAGACACTTTTGGGGTAGGGGCGTGTTTTGGTGATTTCAAATATCAACATTGGCTACCAGAAATCGCTTACTCTGCCTTTAAGAAAGCCTTGCAGGAAAAGTGCCATGTGACTCACAGTCTAGAGTCCACAAGTGGGAAGTCATTTTATAACTTTCCTTACACTTACACTTAGATAATGTACTTGACACTGAGTAAACTACAGGCTGTCATAATAACAATAATGCCAACAACAACAACACCAAAGAAGCAGCAAAAACTAGAATACTCCCTCAATATCTGTCAAAATGCACAACAGCGTTATAAACAACCCTACTGCTGCTCTGCAGTGCATGATGTTGTTCAGCAGACGCAGGTGCTGCCATGTGTGTGAACGGAGATGTGCTGCCACACATGCTGCTTGTGTAAACAACGACCAGCACCCGGCTTTCAGACACACAGGATGCAGCTGGTAGAACTGCACCTACTGAGAACTGCAACACCACGCAACTAAAAGAGACGGAGGAGAGTAAATACAGACAAAATGCAAGAGATATGTATGAGAGGAAGTGGAAAGGTGAACGAGCTGCACTGTGGTAAAGTGATAGCCATCCTGGTTGCTGGGTAGAAGTGAAACTGTTTCATCAGCACACAGCTTGTAGTGGGGGGATACGCTCTTGAAGCAGAGATGGGTGGGTTAGGCTTCCCCTGCTCCTTCCTCCAGACCTAATGGAAGGAGCACAAAGGCTTTGCCTGTGCCTGAGGGTCTGCAGTGCGCTGTAATGTCCTCCAAATTAAAGAGCCGCTAGTGCCTCTGTGATGGAGGGGTGGGCTGAGAGGAATCCTCGGACTGTATTAATGGTTGTGGACGTGCCTGTAAACCACAGTCTCTCTTATTTTGTGCAGAAGCTCTATCAGCAAGAAATGAACAAAAACAAGAGTGTGTTTTGTTACTGTTATCTCTTCATTATTCCTACTATTTGAAACCTCTGGACTTCCCACAACATTGTATAATGACATTCTTCTCAACTGTAGTATACAGAGTTCTAATATTCAATTATATGCTCTAATTTTCTCAATTTTTATTCTTTTATTATATTCATTTGATATGTGCACCTTTATCTTCCATCCCAGGCTTGAAGGACCCTCCTCCCTTTGCATTCATTCACCTTCATCCCTTCCTCTCTTCATGACATTTGGGGGTCCCCGGGAGAAGCAGATGGGAATACGGTTCCACTAACGTTAGTCTGGAGCCCGAGGGAGAGAATCCCCATTCAGACCCACACAGACAATCTCCACTTAAGGCTCTTCAAAAGGCACATCAAAAGCAAAACATATCTCTACCGACTTACATTTCACCTGTTTTAAACCTAAACACACACACACACACTTGAAAGCTTGCTGAATTTGATGCGTTTTGGCTGTTAGGTGCATGAAGGACATCAAGTGCATGCACAATGACTGATTTTATACCTCAATACACATGATTTACATTGCATAAAAAATACATTTAATACGTTTTTAATTAATCTTTTTGACTTTTTGTCTAGTAAAAATATGTAAAAAATTTTAAACTAAAAAAAAAAGATAAATACACTTCAGAGAAGTACTGCATAAGATGTTTAATACAGTAAGACTTTTCATACATTGTATACTGAAAATAAGTCTTACTGTCTACTTAATATCTTATGCAGTTTTGCTTTTCAAATACATTTATCTTTTTTCATGGACTTCTTATATTTAAACTAGAAAATAATGAATAAATATTCATGTAGAATCAGATTTTTTGTTACAGTGCAGACTAAACAAGGATATACTGTACACTTCTATTGTTTTCATAGAAAATTATGTATTAATTATTTTATTTATTACTTTATTTTTGCAAATAAGCATGTTTCTCAACAGGAAGATTTTGACAGATTTCTAATTCATTTATAAGACAATTTTGTACCTAAAATTTATTACACACACAATGCTGATGAAATCCATCCACACGTTAAAAAAAATGATTTTTTTGAAGTTGTACATTTGAAAGGAATATACTATTTCAGTCTTTCTACTTCAAAATTTGCTTTGTTTCATTTCCTTGTAATTAATTGTGAAATTTACTTGCAATTTCTGAGTGAAAATTCTATACCAATTTCTTTTTTTAAGTACAGTCAGACATCTCCCTTTATAGCCAGCGTTTTTTTAATTTTTTTATTTTTTATACTGTAATAATATCCAGCTAGAGGGCAGAAATTCAACGAATAAACAGGTAAAAACTGTTTTAAAAACATTTTCACAAAGAAACTATGTTGTCACGTCACAGATAATGTACAATAGCCACATTGCCCATCATTAGCAAGGTGATCCTGTGCAGAAGGGACAATCTAGTGCCATACAATAGCATCATTACATGGATAAAGTACATGGATACACCAATTTCCCAACCATATGCCCCACAGCACTCTTTAACCCAGCAGCAGCATAACAGTATGTGTAGCTGCGTCTATCAGTGGCCTGCTTGATGGATGCTTTTCCAGGTGTCAAGTATCGCTGCAATGTGTATTGCAAACTGTTGCTGAAAAAGTGGACATTAAAGTGAATTTGGGTCCAGTGAGGGGCCTCTTGACCCTCCAGCTCTATTGTTCCTAATGAGTGGCAGATTGAGGGAACTGACAGCTGTGCTCGCTCTCTCTCTCTCTCTCTCTCTCTCTGATTCCCTCCTCCTCTCCTTTTCCTCGACAGCTGCCCTTGCCTCAGGCCTCGGTGGCTTTGGCTCAGAAAGATTAGAGAGTTGTTAGCACGTGTCCAATGGCTCCAGAGACAATGCATAGACCCCCCCACCCCAATCCATCTCTCTGGCTCTTTCTCTTTCTGGCTTATTACCCAGCAGAGCAACAAAGACAGGGAGC
>NW_015660140.1:871286-872001 GCF_001515625.1 Sinocyclocheilus rhinocerous | reverse complement strand
TGGCTCTTTCTCTCCCTGGCTTGTTACCCAGCAGAGCAACAAAGACGGCCAGCCGGGCTCCCGTACTCATGCAGAGAAATGCTCCAGCCAGAGATACATAACGGGAAGGACAAAAGGAGCTGAAGCGGCAGCAGTTAGGGCTGATGCGTCCAGATCAAGCCGTGTGCTGAAAGCTCTGGTGTGTGGCACAGTGGCAGCTGCTGCTCCTACACAGGAAATCTGACTCTGCTTTCTTTCACTGACACATGGCTGGCTGGAGGAACAGGAGTGATACAGTGGTTTGGGAAGGGGAGAAAAGTGTGCGTGGGTCTGCACCGGGAAGAAAGGGCACACTTTGGCTCAAATAGCTGCTTTGCAAATGAATAGAAGGAGCTGGAGCACAGAATGAGACACTTTCACCACTCAAAGAGGGAAAAAAATCATGTGACATCCATCTCCATTGACTCTACACAAAAGAGGCTCAGTTAAGGGGTCTGCATGTGACATATTGATGTGACTTATACCGTTGTGCTGATTTACCATAACAAGACAAATACAAATCCTTAACAGTAAAGAAAAACTGTTAGATAAGGGATATATACAGTCTGCTGGTCATTATTGCATAAATTAGTAATATATACACACACACACACACACACACAAACACTCATATACATAAAATATATATTTTTTAAAAGTATTAAAAAATAAATTATTATATTGCTGCATTTATATA
>NW_015660140.1:819643-871139 GCF_001515625.1 Sinocyclocheilus rhinocerous | reverse complement strand
TATTATATTTCTGCATTTATATATATATATATATATATATATATATATATATATTTAGCTATCATTTAAATATATTTTGCATGGCATAAACACAAAATTAATATTCATGTATTTTATAAACTAGAATTAAATCAGTTAAAATATAGTGAGAATATGTGACGTGGACATTGCGAGAGAAACTTTACATGAAACTAGAACAGCTTTGCTTAACTGGTTTTCAGGAGCAATGATTAAATACTCTATATTGTTAAGTGGACATTTTAGTGGTTCAGTGGACACAAAAATTGACCAATCACAATCAAGTATTGCTGGAGAGCTACAGAATAAATAGCATTAACAAAGAGTCAGAGTCACTTTCACCTTCTAAATGAATAAATATAAATGTAAACTTTGTGGCATTATGTATGAATCTCTGCATCGTATATTGGGGTTAATATACTGGCTAGCTCTACAGTCAAGTGACAATCTATTTAATGGCTTAATTTGATCTGACTATTAAAATGAAATCTGCAATAACTGCCACATGCAGTGCTTGACTGTGTCTGCTCAATCGCTTTCTGCTTTGTGTAGTAATTAGGGGAGTTGACATTGTCAGACTGTGCAGTGATTAAATTACAATCACACCCTCTGTGGGGGTGTGTGCTGGGGCAGATGGTTTTGCATGACCCAGAATGATGGGCCGTTGTGTGAGCTTCTGGGTCAGCCGTCATCTCAACAAAAGATTCATTTGGATGAAAACGAACACTCGTCATGAATGAACACGTCTTGCAAAATGTTGCCTATTATTTGCTCTTTTGTTACAAAGTGTGGGCGCCTTATTGTAACGTCCTTATGAGTAAAGTGTGCATGGCCAAGTGTGATTAGACAATTATTAAGCAGGGTATTTGAAACCAAAATTTATGCATTGGTTCACTGTGATTGTGGTAGTTTTGTGCAATTTTATTCAGAGTTATTGATAACTGTATCTTCTGCCAATAACTTGTAGATAAAATGTAACTTAGTTGTTCAGGCTTTTCTTTGCTCTGAATGGCACCATGTCCTTTTGCTCTGAGGGCATAATGTTGGTGTAAGTCCAGTCATGATGAGATCACTGCCTAACCCACAGTGACACAATCTGTCAGTCTGCCACATTTACAATTAATGACTCACTGCCACAGTTAGATGCTCCAGTAATTCAAATGTCGGTTGATTCTGGACTCCTGAAAAGATTTCTTACAATACTCAGTCAGGAAAAGAGGAGGAAATGGGGCTTAGAGGATCATTTTAATGTCAGCTTTATTACACAGTTCTCTGGCATACTTGATTCTGATTGGTCAATAGTGCCATTCATTCAAATAGTCAAAATGAATACAAATATATTATATGACCACTAATAAATTGGTTTTAATGAAACTAGATCATAATTATTACTATTATTAAAATGTAAATAATAATAAAATAATATATTTCAAAGACAAAATTCTACAGATGGTTGTGTGCCTCTGGCGCATACTAATATATTTATATTTGATTGATTGATTGATTGATTGATAGTTCACATTCATTAATTTATTTATTTGGTATTATGTGTATCATTAGTGGGATAATGCACAGTCAGTTGGTTATTATTACTAAATAATGTCTGGGTGACTGTATATTATCCATTACATATTATATCATTTATATATTTGTAGTAGAAGTACAAAATGCTATGAAATAAATCATACACCCAAATGCGAATAGATTAAGTCTTTGTGTTGACATAACCTCATTTCTGTTAATAAGGGGAACTCTCTCAAGTTCCTCAAGAAGGATATCAAAGCACGAATTAGAGAAGTTAAGCTTATAGGAAATATTCTAGCGTTTGATGTTACAGTTAATCCAGAGTTTGAAGCTCCCTCAAGAAACATAAGTGGTAATTTCCTTCCTCGGCGTTCAGAGAAAACCTGTTTACATTTACGCCCAGCACCTGCAAGGGGCTGTACAGAGCTCAAGCAGCCTGCGGTTACTCGCTGTGAGAGGGACTTCACTGCCAAGTTTCAACAGAAACAGTCATGCGTTCGCTACACCTGTGGAAACACCTCTGTCGTAAAACGCTGAGATCTTCAGAAAAATTCTGCAGGCTGCAGCAGTGACAAACAGGGGTTGTTTGGTGAATACTATCACTGGAAATTTTCTGCTATCAAATCAGAGATAAGCAGGTCTCGTTTTTGCTCATCAGTGAGTGGCTGAGTGTAAATGATTACATCATCTTTTGTGTCTTCCTTTACACTAGAGCTGGAATGTGGCTAAAGGTCTTCAGCCGACCCTAGATAATCAAGCTGGGATGGGATACAGATAGTAATACTGAGGGCTCACTCACTCACTCACTGCTATGTTTCTTATCATTCAGGATTGTTTCTTTAATTAATTTGCAATTTAGTATGAAAAGAAAATTACTTTTACAAATATTAATTTACCAGATGATTCTTGCAAAAGTGACTGACAAATTAAAATTATGCAAAAATATGTGCAAAAAAGACAATTAGTCAAGTGTGTTTTCTTTTTCTTAAAATATTAAAATAATAATAATCCTAATAATGTTACTATTTTTATTGAAGTTAGTTAGTTCATTCATTCTTAGTTCATTTAATTATTATTATTATTATTGCAATACATTTATGTTATTAAAATAACAACAATCAATGCATGGTTATTTTATTGCAAGAAATGTATAATTATAAAATAATATTTATAATAATAATAATGTATTACTATTATTACATTGCAGTAAATTGCATTTACATTATTAAAATAACAACATGTATGATTATTATTTTATTGCAAGTAATGCATAATTATAATATACTATTTATAATAATATATAAAAAATAATATTAAAATGATAATAACAATATATGATTATAATTTTTATTGAAATAAGTTTATTGAAGCAGCAGCAGCAGTAGTAGTAGTAAAAATAATAATATTACTGTGATTATATTGCAATAAATTGCATTTACGTTATTAGAGTAATAATAATAGTAATAAAAACAACATGTATGATGAATATTTTATTGTAATAAAATAACTAAAATAATAATATTAATAACAAAGTAGGATGATGAGGATAATGATAATGATAATGATAATGATAATGATAATGATAATGATGATGATGATGATTAGTATTACTGCATTAACATTATGTTGATTCACCCGAAAGACTTATACCGGATTATACCAGCATGACTTTTCATGCTGGTTCATGCAGGTGGACCAGCATAGCAGTGCTTTTTCCAGCAAAAAGGTTAACTGGAAAAGTACATCTGCTAAAGCTGGTTGAACAAGAAGGTTGTGTTGGTTAAACTAGTAAACAAGCACAGCATGGTGTTATTGTACTGGTTTTGTGTTATTCTGGTCTGTTCAACAAAGCATGAACTGGCACTAAGCACTGTTAATTCTACATCAGGACAGTTTGTCTTCTAACAGCTGTCAGATGGAAATAACTACAGCTGGACTGTGACCTGTCACAAAAACACAAAGGTGTTGCATTGCCTTCCATGTACAGCAAACTGCTGTTTACCTGCGACACATGCTGCAGATTATTATCAGCGTTCCATGACAGATGCATTAACAGGAGACAAAGGGCACACTTCTGACATCCCAAACAAAGACAATTTGTTGAACTGAGTGACTGTTTATTGTCTACTCTGCTTACACCCATAACAGCACACAGTGCTCTGTGATTGAGATCAGAGCGAGTATCTACCTGCCTCTAGTATCTGAAGAAGTCTGGACGGCTACTGCTTTCATTTACTGCAGTGAAAGCACAATGGTCCTGTGTGTGTGTGTGTGTGTGTGTGTTCATATACACTGAAAAAACATGCAGTGACTGCGTTAAAAATGTTCTGTACCACCCAATTTGTGTTTGAGATGGCAATCAGGAACACACATTTTAAAAGAAATGTATAAATAATAAACAACAACAAAAAATCATTAAATATTTCAAAAGTATTTTCAAGAGTATTTTAAACAATGATTTCCATTAATCTCAACTTTTTTCAATGTTATGTTTATATTTGTTTAAATAAATACAACAAATAAATATAATAATATTAAATATAGTATATTATATACATTATATATATTCATAACCCTTCATTTTTTTCCTTTTGTTATGTTGCTTCCTTATGTTAAACTGCTTTAAATTACCTTTTTTATACGTCAATCTATACACCAAACTCAATAATGACAAAGCAAAAAACAGGTATCTATTCAAATTTATTAAAAATTTAAAATTTAAACGATTCCATTGCAGAAGTATTCATGGGACAGTTGAAATTTAGCTCAGGAGCATTCTTATCGCTTGTAGATGTTACTACACTTCGAGTGACGTTAACCTGTGGCAAATTCAATTGAATGGGCATGATTTGGAAAGGCACACACATCTTAATAAAAGGTCTAACAGCTGATAATGCATATCAGAGCAAAAACCGAGCACTGAGGTCAAAACACTGCCTGTAGAGCTCAGAAACAGGATTGCATCAAGCCACACATCTGGGGAAGAGTTCAGGAAAAAAATCTGCTGCATTAAAGGTTCTCAGAAGCATGTAGTCTCCGTTACCCTTAATTGAATAAGTTTGAAACAACCAGGACTCTTCCTAGAGCTGGCTTCCTGGCCAAACTGAGCAATTGATGGAGAAGAGCCTTGGTTAGACTGGTGACCAAGAAGCTGATGGTCACTCTAGTTCCATGATCATATGTGGAAATAGGAGAAGGAAAAATATCACTGCAACACTCCACCAGTCTGGGCTATAAGGCGCTGTAGCAAGACTCAATCCTCTCCTCAGTGAAGACACATGAAAACACACTTGGAATTTGCAAAAAAGCACCTAAAGGACCTTCAGACTGTAAGAAACAAGATTCTCTGGTCTGATGAACCTCAGTTCTAAGCATCATGTTTGAAGGAAACCAGGCACTGCTCATCACCTGCAGAGTACCATCCCAAAAGTAAAGTGTGCTGGTAGCAGCCTCATGCTGTGGGGCTGTTTTTCAGCAGCAGGGACTGAGGGACTTGTCAGAGTAGAATAAAAGCTCAATGCACCAAAATATTGAGATAGCCTTTAATGAAAACCTAGTCCATAGCATCCAGAACCTCAGACTGGGCAGAAGGTTCACCTTCCAACAGGACAATGACCCTAAGCAAACAGCAAGAGTGGCTTATACAACTCTGTGAATGTCCTTGAGTGGCCCAGCCACAGCCTGAGCTTGAACCCAATCAAATATTTCTGTGACAATTCTGTTTTTGAGTTCTCATTATGGTTTATGGAGTGTAGATTGATGCAACATAACAAAATGTGAAAAAAAATGAAGGGGTATGAATACTTTCGCAAGGCACTGTACATGTGTGTGTATTACTAACTATTTTTTAATTATTAAAAGCAGCTTATTGTACTTAAAATTGGTAATAATTCACAATAAAACATAAATATTTAGAGCTTTTAAAAACATAATAGTGACTTTGATTACTTTGATTTCCAATTTCCAATTCAATATATTTTTTTACCATTTACCATTAACTTCATAAAACTTTAAGAAATGTAAATATTACATCTGATAATAATGGTGCTTGCATTGTCAAAATAAATAGACATATATAAAGAAATCATAAAAGTGGACAAATTATTTGATCAATTGGTAAAAGATTAAACATTCTTATAATTCACTTAAAAATTGGTGGTCCTGTAAGGTATGAGAAGAAATGAGTAGTACAGACACTTTTTGTTTTGAGCTTGACCACCTGGAACTATTAATATCTACAATTGTGTCCACAGAAGATAAAAATCCTAAGAGTTAGTATGATGACATCATTTCAGTTTAGAGTGAAATGTCCCTTTTAGAGGGGCAAATTTAGTAATCCAAACATTAAAGGAGTCAATGACCAGTAAGCTCATGTAACCTGTACTGTTTACTATCTTTCATCATTGTCCCTTGGCAATGACTTGCAATTATTTTTTTCAAACAATATCTACTTTTCTCGTACAGATATATTAGTCCATGCAGAGAGACTCATCACCTTTTCTGTCAGCATGAACCCTTGGATTGTGCCATTCCTGAATATTTAGCTCTAAAAGTGCAGGTCGACCTTCTTTCCACATCTCCCCGCTCACAAGTGTATGTGAAAGACAGTGAGACTCGGGTGTGGCATAATCTCTCAGTGGACTGATAGCACATGCACCTCTCCGTCCACTGTTTGGAATTCAGAGAGAGGTGTGAAGCACAGCGAGGCAGGGACAGGGAAAATTTGCCCCTGTGTGTGAACAGTGAGCTGAAGGTGAGGGTTAATGAGTGATCACTGCTTGACGGGAAGTGCTGCCTGTTTCTGCACAGTGCTCCGGTATCACAGCAGTGCTAGGAAAGTCCAGCGCTCTTAAAGGGAGCTGACTCACCATGCTGTCATTGCACAAAGAGAGAGCGAGCGAGGTAAAGCGAAAGAAAGAAAAGAGAAAGAAAGATGGTGGGCAGAAACATAAAAAGAGCAGAAACTAGCATGAATGAGTCTTTCTAGTGTTTGTCCACACCGTTGAATGTCTATATAGTCATTTATTTTGAGACATAACTGTTGTAAGACTTCGCTCTTTGACGTCTTTGGAGAGTAAAAGACAACTTAAGATCCGAAATCTCTTTGATCACACTTTTGAAGGACTTTTTCTTTGTGAGGAGATGATTGAGGTGCTTGAATCACTGATCTAATGTAATTATTGTCAATGCTAAAGCTTTGTTTAAAAGCTCTTGTGGCTGAAAGAGGGACGTTTCAATCTCTAGAGCGCACGAGCGTCAGTTTCAAATGCAACAAGTCTCTTTTTGATATCAGTGACTGTAGAATATGACTCAATACAGTCTTGACTCATATGAAGATGCACACATATACAGAAGGCTATTATGTAATATTATATGTGCATTGTAAAAAGTAGCATTTTTATGGAAAAATTACCGTGAAAAAATTTGATTACCGTGAACTGGTTTGCTGTTACTTTACTATATACAGTACAATATATCAAGTAATTTTCTGTAATATAAATTAAAAAAAATTTTCAGTATAAATAGCAAAAGCTATGACTTACCTTAAAATTTACTGTTACAATTTACACTTACGGTAATTTTGTTTTTTATAAGTAAAGATATCAAATTTTAATAATTTGGTATATTTAAAGAAATCATGCAACATTTCATATTTTTGAACAATGTGAAAAAAGCCTGTAAAATATGGCATGATGTACTGTGTTAATATGAAGGAATTCCCTGTTTTATACGTATTTTGAATTTTGGACTGCATTGCGTTGTGTTTTAGGGTTAACAAAAATCTTTGAAAAAAAAATATATAAATAAAGTTCTGGCAGAAAATTACCAGTACAATTTGAATCTTATTATTTATTTATTTATTTAAAAACAGTTTATTTCAAAATTTGTATCTGTGTCATATAAACATTTAGAAAATGTAAAACTGTCACCAAAAATGTTATTGCATAAAGCCTCAAAATTGTTTCTGTACAGTCAAAACTTTGGAAACACATACTCATTTACCTCATGAATAATGTTAAAGTAATTAAAAATATTAAGTATAAGAATTATGTAGTGGACAAAAATACTAACAAAAAGGAAAACTACTTAGCTTCTTCAAAGCCATCCTCTAACTCATCTTTTAAAAAATCCACATAGGCTCAAATTATATTTGTCTAGAAAACTAATTTCAATCATTTAAGCCAGTATTTTCCAATCCTGTTCTTGGATGAAACACCACACATTTCCAAACTCTTCTTAAACACCTGAATCAACTCATCAGCTCCTTAGTAGAGACTCCAAGACCTGAAATAGATGGCTCAGATGAGGGAGACATCCAAAATGTATTTTGTTGGTGTGTCTCCAGGAACAGGGTTAGGAAACACTGATTTAATAATAAGCCTTCAGAAACATAAATGTCCAAAAATGTTTGATCTATGATAAAAAATCTGCCCCCTCTCTGCAGAAACGCTGTAGCAAGTTATCTGACCCTTGACCCCACTGTAAGTGTCAGCGCCACTGTCCATCCTCAGCCAGCTTGATATGATTAGACATATGTTAACATCCCAGAGGACGGTTAGTGGGGCTGATGACCGTTCCTTACAGTCTGTCCTTGCCTGTATTTTTTGCTTTAAGAGCCCTGGCAGCTGCCTTGTGTGCATGAAATTTGAAATGGACAGGTAGCGCCACATGTTTGGGTCTGGAGTCGGCTCTCCTGTTACCAGCTGCACGTGACAGCTGCTGTAAAAGTGCTCCAGTTTCATGTGGGTTTATCGCAGTTTATGATGAACGTCCTGGACTCCACACTTGGCCCCTGTTCTGGGTATTTATGAAAGACAATTAAAATGCCAAGCACCAAGGCTGCAGGACAGAGCAGTGACTGTTAAGCAAAAGGTTTTCTGGTTTATGTAAAACAGAAATGCTTTTTTATCAGTTCAAATCAAAGTTAAGAAATGTAACAGTAAACAAAACACAAAGACTCTTTTACTCTTTAAAAATAGCTTTTTTCTCTTCTCAGACTCGACTTGGGTTGGGTTTGTTGCAGGTAAAGACATCTTATCAAATGCTTAAAAATCTTATCAGATACTATAGGGATGTTTTGAGGAATTTATATACAGCGGTTTATTCATGCCAACTAAACAATACAACTAGTCGAGCCAAAGGACTGGAGATAATGGTATAAAGGACAGTTGTTACATAGTGTAAAGCCAAACAATGGACTCCACACATAAACCGAGATGTAGCCGATATGGTACGTTGCTTATGTCTACAATACTTCCACATAACGTACAATATGTTTTGAGTAATGACAAAATATATAGATTTCAAAGGTTTGGGGTCTGTAAGACTTTTTTTTGGTTTTTGAAAGTCTCTTTTTCTCACAAAGGCTGCATTTATTTGATCAAAAATTCAGTAATATTGTGAAATATGTAATTTCCAATGTTTACAATGTAACATAACAGTTTTCTTTTTAATATAGTTGACTTGTTCTAGTGATGACATCTGAATTGTCAGCAGATTGTTCAGCATTTTCTTCAAAAATCTTTCTGATATGCTGATTTGGTGCTCAAGAAACATTTCTTGTTATTATCAATGTTGAAAACAGTTATGCAGCTTAATATGTTAATTGAAACCATTGTACAATTATGCAACATCATGAATGTCTGTCACTTTTGATCAATTTAAGGCATCCTTACTGAAGAAAAATATTAATTTATTTAATCTTACTGACCCCAAAACTTTGAACAGAATTCTAAGAATGGAAGATAAAAAAAAACAATGAATACAATAAACCGAGACATTTTCTGATCATTTGTCATTAGATTTTTTTTAAATATCCCAAATGATTCTCAATATCACTTTAAACAGCACTACATACAAACAACAATGGAAGTGATATTAAAGACTAAAACAAAGTGACCCACTTCAAATTTCCTAGTTGTATTCACCTATAAGAACGCTAAACATCATTTTGGGGCTTTGAAAGCTGCTGTTTTGCTGTTTGCTTTCCGTCCCCTCAGCGTCTTTTATGTCATGACCTCTGTGCTCTCCCACCTGACGGCCGTCTGAAGTCATGTTGTATAAGCAGAGTTACAAAAGTGGCGCAGGCAGCAGTGCCTGAATGTGTCCTCTGCTGCTCCACTGAGCCGGAAATACGATCTAGCACATGTTGTTTACACTTGAGAACGTGAAAAGGCGAATGATGGTAAAGGAAGGTGTAATTAATACCGCCTAATAATAAATCCTCCATAACCAGCTCAGTAATTGTAATGCATAAGTATATAATTCCAAATTAATTTTGTAGGGTGCCACAAGTTTGTTAAAATTTCCAAAGGGTGCCGCGACTGAAAAAAAGGTTGGGAAACACTGTGCTAGAGCACAACAAAGATTTACATAAGCTCCTGTTGTCAGTTTTAGATTTATTACTACTGTTATTTTTTACATCATATGGGCTTGCAGGAGTATCCATGGTTTCCACACAATTCTTGCTCTTCCTATATTTGACAGCTGAGTGCCTTAGTCATGAATAACAAGACGTATTTATCTCAATTATCAACTGGAGTAAACAATCCCACACAAATATCCCACTCTATATCTCGAACAGCCTGCATTACCTCACGTCATCAGTTATGATTTTGCATGTTTCCTGTGTAGACCAAACTCCTCCATTTATGATTTTTTTAGTAGTTTGATGCAGCATGTTTGAATGCATCAAGCTATTTATTTTATATCTGCTCAAGAAAGCTCCTTGGCTCTGCTCTAGTTATGTTTGAATTAGAGATGTGGGAAGCAAACTATTTCAAGATTTCAATAAATATATTACCTTGGTTATGAGTCGTCATTATTGTTTGGAACCTGTTGATAGGAAAAAGAAAGACGACAGTATTTATTTTTAGGAAGGAAAATGAGTTTTCATAATTCTATATAAATATACAATTTACTTCACAAATTATGATTTAATGTTCTATCGGCAAGCACTTTGAAAGGGGAAAAAGTCACAGAGGCTTCATCTTTATGATGGTGGTAAATATTGCATCTACTTTTAGATTCTCACTCACAGTTACATGGAGTTCAAGTAGATTCAGCTCAACAACAGAGAACATGTTCAAAGATTTTACTACATTTAATTCTAAAATCCTAGAAATGTGCAGAGGACGATGCATTCACTTTGGTTGCTTTCAATTCAGAATGTTCAGAGATTTAGAGGCAAATGTTTTACAGTGCACACAGATTTTGTGTCATTCTTCTTGTGCACATAGAGATTTCTTAGGCACAGGTGAAAATTTTCTCATGAGCATGCAAAAGTATCAGAGTTTCTTCTGCAAATGCCACTTTAGGGACTCTGTGATTTTAAAACCACATAAATTTACTTGAGAAGCTGCATTACATAAAATTCCAAGTTCTGATATGAAACTCTAGATGGTGCAGGCTGATGGGTTGTGTGACGAGAGGGGCGGTGCCGAGAGCCGTGGGAACGGAGCGAGGCCGGTGTAGTAAATGCTAACAAAATGAAAGTAGAGCGGCAGCCCCTCGCAGACGACTGACGCACACAAAACACAAAATAAAATCCAAGCCTGGTCCTCTCTCCTCCAACACTGTCGTCACTCCTCCTTTATCCTTCCGGAGCTCCTCCGTGAGACTCGAGACCGGTGAGTGGCGCAGGTGTCGTGCATTAGCATTTACTCCACCGGCCTCGCTCCATTCACACGGCTCTCGGCCCCGCCCCTCTCGTCACAGGTTGTTAATGCAAATTGATGATATTCACAGCGGTAAACTACTTGGCACAAGCTGATTGGTTCAGGTTGTAAATGTAGCCAATGAGCTTACTGCTTTACAGTTAAATAGGTTAGCACTCACGAGAGCAGTTCGCAACCCTCCACCTCCACCAGCTCCACCTGTATAGATCTGCTACGGGTTATTTTATATGCTATTTATGCAGCAGCAGTATGTCTTAAATATTCACAACACCGTATCTGCATATGTATTGGCAGTACCTGTACTTGCTCTGCAGCAGCAGCAATAATATACAACTAGAGCAATAACCAACAGCAGCAGCAGCGTAGCAGATCTATTCCACCAAGACCATGAGTGGCGCAGGTGTCGTGCATTAGCATTTACTCCACCGGCCTCGCTCCATTCACACGGCTCTCGGCCCCGCCCCTCTCGTCACAGGTTGTTAATGCAAATTGATGATATTCACAGCGGTAAACTACTTGGCACAAGCTGATTGGTTCAGGTTGTAAATGTAGCCAATGAGCTTACTGCTTTACAGTTAAATAGGTTAGCACTCACGAGAGCAGTTCGCAACCCTCCACCTCCACCAGCTCCACCTGTATAGATCTGCTACGGGTTATTTTATATGCTATTTATGCAGCAGCAGTATGTCTTAAATATTCACAACACCGTATCTGCATATGTATTGGCAGTACCTGTACTTGCTCTGCAGCAGCAGCAATAATATACAACTAGAGCAATAACCAACAGCAGCAGCAGCGTAGCAGATCTATTCCACCAAGACCAAATACATTAACACTGTCATATCCATTACCATGCTAAAATCTTCTGGGAGTTGTCATGATAGAAATATTATTAAGAATTGTTTGGACATATCTTGAATTGAGTTAATTTTTATTACCACATAGGCCTTTTTCATCTTTTAGGCATATATGTAACAATTTTATTTTTATACTTAAAGGCATAATTTGCCAATGAGGAAAGAAAAATAAACTCAATTCAAGATACTTCAAAGCAAGACGTAACACATGCTATCTTACACCATTTTGCTTCTCAAGTAAATTAATTTAGTAATATGAATGTTAAGATATTTTACCGGAAGACAACTGATTAGGAAAATTAATTTTCTGCAGTGTGTACGGTGTATGTATTAGCGAGAGCAAGAAAGCCTAATCAAACACTCATTTGTCAGAGAAAAGAATCTGCTACAGGGCCATGAAACAAATATTCCTCTGTTTCAGCCTCATGCCTCATTCATTGAGAAGCCCAAATAGCATCTTCACTGTTTGTGCTGCAGGCTCTCTTGACGTAAAAAGTCAGTATTTATGAAGCAGAGTGGGCAATGAGTGGACCTTTTCATCTCCATTGGGTGTTCTTCTAGACGCATTCAGGGGGTGCAATTTTTGTTATGTGTGGAGATGAGAGGCATTTCGGATAACCTTATTCTCATGTACGCAAAAGAACCAACAGTGACGGAGATGTGCCCACACACGGATACACACTCATGCAGAGAGGGGAACCCTTTAGCTGTGTGACTACCTAGCTTGGATCATTCATGTTATTGACTTTTGTTTGCAGTAGCATGATGACTTGCTTTTTGCGTTCAATTTGACTGATGACTACTACCACTACTAATCACCTCGAAGGGATACACTCACGTTTGTTTTCTTACCATTGTTGAGACTTTCTATTAACTCTTATTGTTTTATTGTTTATTTTTTTGTCTATTGTCTTATTGTTTTAATACTGAACTATAATCCAAATTAAAACAGTTTAAGATTTTTATGAATACATCTTTTTGTATGTTTATTAAGCCAAATTATATTTGTTGCCCAACACACATGAAAACCTAGAAAACTAGTTCAGTAGTTCTTAACTATTGAACTATAGTTGGTTGGTCTGGATGCAGGTTTTCTGGTGAAAAAGCAAAGCTTAAAGGTTTAAAATTGTGGGAAAAAATGTCTTATACTGCGAAAAGTTGTATTGTACTGTATTATTGAATTTATTTTCCTGCCAATTCACCATTCACTTAATAATGTGGCTAATACCAGTTCAATAACTGGCCCACTAAATTGCACTTCTGACATTTTACAAAATTGTCATGTTTTGTCAACGCAAAAGCAAAATCATTTTTTACAGTCTGATTTTATGTTTTCAAATCTTCGTACAGTGTTTGGGTCACGCACTTTATGTCCGATGTAAAATCTGGGTCTAAAGCCAAACCACTGAGTTATACACATGTCCGAAATATGTCCCAGATTGTTTGAAATGCACTGATATGCAAATATACAATAACAGATATAGTGCATTTACATACATTCATCTCACAAACAGATCCTGTGATGATCCTCTACACTCATAAACAAAACAGGAAGACCCAGGATGTTATTCCCGAGGCCTCCATCATCTTCCTCAAGGATTCCATGAGGATTATTTGCATGATGCATGCCCATTATGTTGTTGCCAAGGAGAATCTGTCATAATCCTGAGCTATCCTCCTATAGTGACTGCCATCCATAAAGCTGGTGATCACAAGCTGCCACAAATTAAATAACATAAGTAGGACTTGCCTGTTTTGATTCTATCTCTCTCTCTTTCTGACCGGCTTGTCCCCTGCCTCATCCAGGTAGATGAAAGGAGCACCCAGCTGTGGAGATTAATACACAGACCACTGTATAAACAGCTGCTAATCTGTCATCTGGATTATGGTTTAGAATCGAGAGAGATTAAAGAACACTAAACAAAAAGAAAAGACAAAAGTCCTTCCCCCTCCATCAAACCCAGTAAAACCAGAAGACAATTAACATGCCCTGAAACGAATCAAATCACTTTGCCATACCACAGTGTATACATACTCAGTAAACAATATACAAATCTTCTCACAATAAACAATGCATAAATACACAAACTAACATTATAATAATGATATTACTTATAATAATTATATTTATAAGGAAAAAATAGCCTTTTTGTTATGGAGTATACATTTTCTACACTCTCTTCAACACATTTTCTAGATAAAAAGATACTGCGTAAAAATCTGTGTTAGCAAATAACAAACCATTTGAAAGGATGTTGTGTTTGGCTTTGTCCTGTGTTTGGAGCCCCCCTGATTATTGTAATTGTTATAACTGGACTGTTAATTTAGCCTCTGATTGTGTGTTTCCGACATCACATCTGTTGGTGAATGAAAACATTAATTATTTATTCATAACATAATATGTAAATGGTTGATGTGTATTCATTGTGAAAGATCTAGATCCTCAGGGAAACAATGTTTGGTCTCCTGTGATGTTTGATTGCTCTCATTAGACACAGATCAGGCTTGTTGTAACACTAGATAATCAAGACTGAGTAAGCACACAGAGGGATTTTATGAAACCTAAATCTGATCTAGCAACATCTAACAAAGACATGAAACCGTCCGTATCTTTTCCACTGACCCCAGTAGAAAAAAAATCTTAATTTTATTTGTATTATTTATACCAACATACTGTATAAATGGTCCACAATTTGGGGGTTGGTAAGGTTTTATTTTGTTTTATTTTATTTTGAAATTAGTTTTTTGAAACAAGAGAGCAAGGCAGCATTTATTTGATTAAAAATACTAAAATATTTTAACAATTTGAAATAAGTGCTTTCTATTTTAAAATTTTCTATTTTATTATGTTCTATAATAGACACACACACACACACTCACACACACAGTTGTAGTATATATGTACAGTGTTGGGAGTAACGCATTACAAAAGTAATAATATTACATTTTTTTCATTCTTGTTTTCTTCTGAAACCGTTCAAAATAGCCTATAGGCTAGGTATTGTGTTTATTATTTGTACATTATAACATTTCGCTTTATTTACTGGTGTTATTTATTATTATTATGAATGAAATAATGCGGTTTGTGCTTATCTGTGTTTAACCTAAACTACAACGTAACAATGTAGACCTACATAGCCTACCAGTATCTAAATATGATTTTATAATTTTATGCTATATAGACCTACCACATTACCCTCCACTGGATGTAGAATGAGCAGCATTAAACTACATTTTGGCATTTTATAATACTAATGTGGATATTTTGGTGAAAGTAACTCAAAAGTAACTCAAAAGTAGTGTAACGCATTACAATTCAGAGACAGTAATATTGTAACGTAACTAATTACTTTCAAAAGACAGTAACTAGTAATATATAATGTATTACATTTTGGAAGTAACTTGCCCAACTCTGTATATGTATACATATAAGCTAGCCCTGGGCTATTGGGCCATCCTATTGTTGAATCCTCGCTAGTTCAAATGAATGTGACACACACTAAAAGCCTCAATCCTTAGGATTGAAAGTTCACGATCAAGAACAAAAGAGCTCTGTTGATGCTGTGGCACAGGCTCCTTAGAATATGTTTTTCAGCCTGTGGACAAAACAAGAGAGCATAAATCCCTTGATGTAAACAAATGACGTTGCCTGTATATAAACTTGTCCATTTATGTGCCTTAAATGATTACTATAACACATTATGCAATGGATAGAAATGCTAATACTAATATGTATAAATAAGGAAGGCTAATTTATATAAAATAGCACTGAATCTGAACAGCTGTGAAGAAAAACAGTTATTCATTGTGGATTTTTGCCTTTGATCTAATTTTGAATATTCGTTTCAATATGTCAACAGCGTTTTATTCGACCCACGTGGCCAACATTAATATTTGTGATATCAGGGAGACAGGTAAAGCCCACAGGGTATTCCCCTGGCCTGTTCAGTACCAGCGTCAGCTCTGCTCAGTTCAGAGGCATGAGAAGAATGCTTTCCGATCATGAGCTGGGGGCTGCCTATGGGATCAGATTCCTGCCAAATGTATTGCAGTCACGGATAAAAAAATAACAAGCGTGAAACCAAAATTTAAAAATGCAAGTAAAATTATATTGCACAAAATTTTAAAAACGAAAGCAAAATTTTCAGAATAGCAAACAATGGTCACGGATCAAAAAATAATACGTGTAAATCATATAATAATTGCTGTTAATAGTGTTCATCGTCTGTTTGATTACGTCTTTAATTGATTTTTCTGTACATTTCTCCCATATGTACACAAACTGACAGTCACCACTGATAAGCTACCACTAAATATTGTAGAAACTTAATTTTCTGTAAAGTTGCTTTGCAACTATTTGTATCGTAAAAAGCGTTATACAAATAAACTTGAATTGAATTGAATTAAATCAAAAATTTTATAACGCATTTAAAAAAATAAGCACGAATCAAAACTTTAAACACATTTAAAATCATATTGCAGAAAACTGAAATATTAATGCAAAATTATCCGAATTGCACACAAAATCATGTTTTCCCTGGTTATATATCTCTGTTTTTGTGCTCTCAGACATGTTCTGCACATATTTTTATTTTTTTGTATGCTTATGCTGTTTTTCCTTTAGCTCTTTATTCCACGTTCTGAGCTTCTTCTTCCAAATGTTGCGGTTAGAGTTTCATGTAAATCAGGGCAGGCTTAAGCGTCATCATTGGTCCACTAGTTCTAGATTGACAGCTCCTCCTCTAGCCAATCGATCGAAGAGGGGCGGTGACGTCACTCCAACGTGCCTCATCCCTGCCGATGCTCAGTGTTCTGTTTACTTATACAGGTGAAAATGGACAACTGTCGGCTGGGAAACATCTTTCCATACAGGACACCGTTATATGTGTCTGTCTGTCACTGCTGTACGCCTACCTGGCGATCCGTTAACGTTAAATGAGTAAATCGGTAAATTAATTTTGAATTAATGTAATGTTTTTGCATAGTGCTACAGAGTAGACAGTTACAAAGGTCAGGTGGATTTGATATACAAAATGATTTATTTGCATATTGTGTTGATTTACACTATAATACTAACACTATCATATTAATGTTTCAATATATATAAAGTTTGAACATAACAACAATATGAAAGTAAAACAGCCAGTAGGTTGCGGTAAGTTACTGTCTTTAGAATAAGACATTAAATCATTAATTCAAATGGCTGATTGATTCAGTGAGGAATAAAGCGAATCATTCAATGCGAAAGGCTGCTGTGTTGCTTGTAGAGGACACTGTTCTGCTGTGGCTTTGTTTGGACTCTTCAGTCGAAATAGAGCAAAATTAGTTACTATTAACAGTAAATTCACTCAAAATATACTTCTTGTTATATTGATTCAGTTCAATAAACATTTGCAATGGTCCTGATATTAGGAAAAACACTCTTCCTTGTGTTTTGCTTAACTGTATGTCATAAAATAAATTATAGTGCCCTTCTTTACAAACACCATTTATTTTAAATGCTAAGCTTATAACTCATTTAAAACAAAACTAAAAACTGAACCTCCTGCCGATGCTCGCGCTGACCGGCAAAACCTTCATATTGTACAAGAGACAAGCTAAATTGAGTCACCAATACCTTTTGTATGTTTAGTTGTCTCATTTACTTTGATGATGAAGAGGCTGCGATGTAAAGATTGCAATGCTAGAACTGATTATGTTGTATGCATGCAGGAGGTGCCGGCGCGGACACTTGGGTTACTCACATCAACGGAAAGATGTGATAGATAGAGCAAGACATCATTCAAAATGATCTATTTTTTTATTTGTGCAATTTTACTTGCGTTTTTAAATTTTGGTTTCACGCTTGTTCTTCTTTTATCCGTGACTGCAATACATTTGGCGGAAATCTGATCCTATAGGCTGCCGACCCACTTGCATTCCGGCATGGAGCTGTCAGAATGCTGGACATCAGTGATGGAAGAAATAAAGCATGCTGCTTTTTAATGCTGTCTGCTGTGTCAGTGCAAGATTAGATCACATTGAACTAGTTCTGGAAAACCACCTGACTTTCAGGAGCTAGTTCTACTATTAACGTGTATTGGGAATGATAGGATGGACTAGAAACTGTTAACAAAGGGGTTTTATGCTTCTCTCTTCACTTACTCCTTGTATTAAACAAGGGCGTTGGCCCAACACAAAGCCTGCGTCTTTATGAGGGATTTGCATATCAGGTGGACCCCAACACAACAAGTTTTGTGTTGGTGAGGTTTTAAAATTGCAGTTAATCCTTTTTTTAATGAAAACAACTGTGAAAAGATTAACAGTTTACAACAAATCAAAAACAGATAAAGCTATGTTTCCTAATCTTGACTATTTAGTATGCTTCCTCCAAAACAAACAAACAAACAAAAATCCAGTGCCTCTACTGAAAGTTTTTCTCACATAACACCATTGTCATGTAAATGAACAGCCAAAGGCTAAAAAAAAGTTTTCCATTTTTAGCTGAAAATGGTGTAGTGTAATTGGCCCTTTAAGAGACCTCTTTCAAAAACATGAAAAACCTCTTTCTAAACTCTGGCAGTGTATGTATATCCTACTGTATATTAGTCCATGCAGCACTCAATAATTTACTGCATTTAGGCGTCCTGAGCTGAATACTGTTTTACTACACTCTTATTTGCACAAATGTACAGTCTCTTTGTAATTAACTATGAAAGCACTGCTCTCTTTACACACTCACTAGGAAGAGTGATTACAGAACACACATGCACACATACACTGGGATAAATAGAGGGAGCAGCTGTGCTTTCACCTGTTCTATAGATAAGGTGATCTCTAATGCATTAAACAGAAGGCTACTCTGGTGGTCTCCAGTGTGACACACTGACCTACATTCAGACTGAATCCAAATGTCACATTCTGACAAAATAGAATTTATTGATAGCAAAAACGTCAAGGTCTAATCAAAGTGTTCATTTTTAATACACAACTAAGCAGATAGATGCATACAGTGTAAAAAAAAAAACTCTAAAAATGACAGCACTTGGTAAATTTTCTCAAAATAAATAGTCTAATGTGACATAATACATAATTAAAGTTAAAAATGTTCATATAACAAAATTCTAAACAATTTTTATTTTTTCAGTTGTAATGTATGGATTGTAAAAGCAGTTGCTGGGATCTTTGTTCGTTCTGTACACTGCTCTCTCTTTCTCTCATTCTGGTGCCACAGCTGTCTGGCTACCTTCACTATCTCACACCCTGCTATTTCCAGGCAAGATCTCTTCTGTATGGTGTACCTCCGTTGTCTATGATGTGTTTGCTGTGTAAGCAGTGCACAGAGCCCTGAGGACATTCAGAAGCATATGGGAGACAGAGTGGGAGGAGATGTGAAAGGGCAGATTTGAGGGGGGAGAGAGTTTAATGCGTTTAGCTCTAAGGGCTGAACACAGACAATGTGTATTACCTGGTCTGTTTGATGTGGTTGACGCATAGACCAAAGAGCAATATTTCTTTAAAGTTTCAACTAGCCACAGAAGACAGGGAGGACATCGCCAAAGAAACTCGACCCACAGATGATAGAAGGGAGCCACAGAAATAACTTCCTCCTTTATGTGATAGACAATCCCTCCTAGGTTTTTCTGCAGCCTACAGGTCTTTTTGATAGTAGAAAATAATGGACACTGGTTGTTCCTCTTTGGTTCCTTGCATGCCTTTTTTTTTAGACTAGCACAATATCTACGATATTTTTCCTGCAACATCCTTACATAACTTCTGGGTTAATTAATGAACCCTAAAATGTACTTATTGTCATTTAGAGTACATTTAGGGCTGCAAATCCAGGAATCCTTGGTAAACAAGTCCCACTGGAAGCTGGAAAAGGATTGTGCAAATGGTTTAATGGCTCTTAATTGATTATTGAAGTGTTTTTATTGTGCAGCACATTGGGCAACCCATGGTTGTGTTTAATAGTGCTATATAAATAAAACTGAAAAAAAGAATAACTCATGTAATGTGTTTTAAACTCAAGTTATAAGTCGACC
Source organism: Sinocyclocheilus rhinocerous (assembly GCF_001515625.1). NCBI lineage: Eukaryota > Metazoa > Chordata > Actinopteri > Cypriniformes > Cyprinidae > Sinocyclocheilus > Sinocyclocheilus rhinocerous. The sequence continues at coordinate 851,039 of NW_015660140.1, read as the reverse complement.
ATATTGGATTTAAATAAATAATGGGTGGGTCATATGCAAATTCATTGAACTAATATATTTGTTCTAAATTAAGCAATTAAAGTGGAACAATCAATGCATGCCAGAACTGCAAGCAGATTAAAAATCAAATTTTCTGTGAATTGCCTTTTTAAATTTCTGTTCAGACAAGTTGTTTTGCAGGCTATTGCCATGCAAATATAAATAGTAATGCAAAGTAAAAAAGCCCCAGGCATATAGACACAAATGAGACACATTAAATAGATTAAATTTTGATGCAGTCAGAATGAAAAGAGAAAGAAATCTGTGATCTACTTTTGTGCTTGCAAGGATTTTAGCACAGAGTGTCTACGCTTCTCTCTGCACACTCACAGTGACGAAGGGGAATTTGTCACGTAAGCTGAATTATCCAAAGCAGGACAAATGTAGGTGATTGAGTATTTATACTGAGGGGATATTTTAGCCAGCTCTGCTTTATTTTTAGACAAAGCCATCTGAGCAACAATCACATGCTGTTGACACAGTCACACATATTGTTCAGAAAAACAAGCGTTTTGTAGCAAATCCACATGACGTCGATGTTGGGAAGTTTCCAGATTTAGAGATCAATCTGCTCAACAACGTTAGGTGTGAATTGAATTGTAATGCTTGATAAATGCTGGAAATGTTCTGCTGTGGAACACATCGTTCTTGCACCGCATTACTTCGAAATAAAACAATATTTTCTGAAGCACTGATTTTATGCAATCAGTAGGGTCTTACTTTTTTTCTTTTTGCAAATTGAGAAAATGCACCAGCCAGAAATATTTCATACAGCCATAAAACGGTATTTTCGACTATTTTCAGATTTTTTTTAGCAGTGCAGAAATAATAAACTAAGTCAAACTTTGTCAAAAAGTGATGTTGTTCTTCATACTTTTTCTTGGTGGCATATTTGTGGGCAATATTTCACAAATGAGTCATTTTATAAACTTTATAAATTTATCTTATAGATAAACATCTTATGCTACTTTGGAGGTAAAAGTTGTTTAAAGTCACAACAGTTTTCTTTAGTAGACAGTTGGATTTGTGTCTCTTACATGTGTGAGGGTCAGACCATCATTCTTACTTTAATCTACTAGGCTCAGGTTATCATTCTTAGTATTATGTTGAAGCTCAAATTCACCAGCCAACTGGCAAATAACCAAAGTCCCTATGAAGGCTGGTCAGTCCACTTGGCGTTCATCTTGAGTTATTTCCACTCTTGCACAGCTCCTCTCTGTATGAATGCAGAACAAACAAAAATCTCAACAGCTGTTCATTAACATTGTTGAAACATAATATATTTCAAATCAGGAATAAAATTCGACAACGAAACACAAAATAATACTGTTTATCTCAGATCAACCCAAAAGAGAGGTGTTTTAACAGCATTTTTAAACAGGTGTTAGGCTGGACTTGATCATCCACCAAATTGTGCATTTCACTGCTGAGCAAAAATTTAATTGGCTCTTTTAACTGTAGGTGGGACTACAGTTACTTTATTTAGTGATATTAATCATGCAGTATACAACTAAATGTAAATGATTGGTTCTTCTCCCCTTATAATGTCTCTACAAGTGACAGTATTTACTCCCTGGCCAGTTTTGCTTGTATTGGGCACTTAGTGCTTGTTCATTTTGGATGCAAATAATCAGAACTTAAGTAATATGTTTTACTCTGTCAGTGTGCAGTTTTGTACATGCATGATGGAAGCGGGTGAAAGTTTGTTGTAAGTGGATTAGGAAAGTTCATGGCTGTGTTTCAGCATACACACTCTCTCTGAAGGCACAGATGAGATTAAACTCTGCTTTAGAGTTACTGGAAACAGCTGAACATGTATTTGCACATCATGTTCCCTTTTTAAAACGTGTTCAGAATAGCTTGTGTTGCAACCTGTATGCTCTGGATAGTCATTCACATACAGACTTTTTTTCTGCTCTTTTTGTCAGTTGGATTTCAGAGTCCGAAACCACAAAGGCTATATCATAGACAGTTCAGCTGTCCTTGCTTTAGTCTTGCAGCAGCAATCACAACAGACGAGTGTAGAGTGGAGTTAATATCAGGTTAAATGGTTCTTTCGAAAGTACTCTCACATAGTGAAGACTTCCCTTTGCAAACACATGCAGACAGCAAGCATGAAAAGCCAATGTCACCAGACCACATTTAGTAAGATCTTGCAAAGAAGACAGAGTTGATTTTTTTTTTTACATTGCAAATCTACAGAGGTTGCTTGCACTCTGCAACACTGATTCATTGGTATTTAATTGTGCAGCTCCTTTCCGCTATTTTTACATTTAGATTACCTTCTCTGTAATCTACACCACTCTGTGATTTATTTAAGAAATTAATACTTTTATTCAGCAAAAATGTATTAAATCAATCAAAAGTGACAGTTAAGTCGTTTATAATGTGATAAATGATTTCTATTTCAAATAAATGCTGTTCTTTAATTTCAATTCATGAAAGAATCCTGAAAAAACAATGCATTACGGTTTTCACAAAAATATTAAGCCTATTGGGCTCTATCATACACCCGGCGCTCAAAACAGCACAAAAAGATCTTGAAGAAACCTTAGGCACCTGGATTTCACAATTTAGGTTAGAGATTGTGTTGTTGATACTGGGGCTGTGCACAGCAAACTAGGGCTGAAAGAAAAACTGACTGGCCCACATTGATCAGAGTATGCAACCATTTTTGTTATGTCCGCTAAGATGACAAAAGAACAGATAGAAAAGACAGAATAGGTTATATGTAAGTAGGTCAATACATAGCCGTTGCAGTGCATAACCTGGCACCAATGACCTCTTTCAACATTGCGCTGTGTAAGAAGTGGCCCACTTTTAGGGACAGCGTGCTAGTCACATGTTAAGAAGACTAGGTTATGAAGAAAGAATGAAGAATGGAAGGTGTACAAAGCGAGAGAATGAAATGGGAAACGTGTTCCATTCACATCCACATCAGATTTCAATTCACATTCACGAAGATTTTAAAGGTGACACAGTTAAATGTGCTGACAGATTTTCAGGGTTTACATTTTTGCTTTTGTTCTTAAGTATAAAAAGCTCATGCGTAGCATCTTTTGTAACTCTTTTTGATGACTTGACATTTGACAATTGCAATTTGTCTTTACAAAGACAAGGTCCCAAAAGAACTTAAATTTTATTTTTTGGTGACCTATTGCAGAGACCCACACATGACACGCAGAAAAAAAAAAAAAAAATGCATGTTATTTTTTATTTAGTACTGTCCTGAGTAAGATTTCTTACATAAAATATGTTTACATATTGTCCACAAGACAAAAAAATTGCTGAAATTATTAAAATAACCCCATTTAAAAGTTTGGGAACCCTTGGTTCTTAATACTGTGTGTGGTTACCTGGATGATCTACCACTGTTTTTTGTTTTGTGATGGTTGTTTATGAGTCCCTTGTTTGTTCTGAACAGTTAAACTGAGCACTGTTCTTCAGAAAAATCCTCCAGGTCCTGCAGATTCTTCAGTTTTCCAGCATCTTTTGCATATTTGAACCCCTTCCAAAAGTGAGTGTATGATTTTGAGATCCATCTTTTCACACTGAGGACAACTGAGGGACTCAAACACAACTATTAAAAAAGGTTCAAACATTCCTTCTGATGCTCCAGAAGGAAACACGATACATTAAGAGTTTGAAAACTTTTGAACAGAATGAAGATGTCCAATTTTTTCTTATTTTGTTGAAATATCATTTTTTTTCCATTTAGTACTGCCCTTCGGAAGCAACTGAAGATACTTGCATGTTTCCCGGAAGACAAATTAAATACAATTTACCTTGATCTTCAAATTCAAAAAGTTTTCACCCCCTGGCTCTTAATGCATGGTTTTACCTTCTGGAGCATCAGTGAATGTTTGAACCTATTTAAATAGTTGTGTTTGAGTCCCTCAATTGTCCTCAGTGTGAAAAGATGGACCTCAAAATCATACACTCCCTTTTGGAAGGGGTTCAAATACAAAATACAAAAGATGCTGGAAAACTGAAGAATCTGCAGGACATGGAGGATTTTTCTGAAGAACAGTGCTCAGTTTAACTGTTCAGAACAAACAAGGGACTCATGAACAACCATCACAAAATAAAAATAAACGTAAAAAAAAAAATAAAAAAACGTATATCATCCAGGTAACCACACACAGTATTAAGAACCAAGGGTTCCCAAACTTTTGAAGGGGGTTGTTTTAAAAATTTCAGCTATTTTTTGTGTATTGTGGACTATATGTAAACATATTTTATGTAAAATATCTTACTCAGGACAGTACTAAATAAAAATAACATGCATTTTGTATGATCTCTCTTATTTTGTTAAAATTATTCACATTTTCACAGATTCTGCAAGGGGTTCCCAAACTTTCGCATGCCACTGTGAATATATATATATATATATATATGTATGTATGTATGTGAGACATTGAAGACTTGCCATCAAAGGAATAAATTACATTTTAAGTTATGTTCAGATAGACATTAGACAAAAGTTTCCATTTACTCTTCTATTTCTCTCATTCCTGTCTACATTAAATAACTGAGATTTCATTTGTGAGTTCTTTTTTTACAGGGATTACCTCCAGATGATTCTTACATATTATATCATATTGTGCAACATAATTTGCACACAGAGCGGGTGGTTTGATGTGTGTCAGGACTGAATTACAATGAACAGACATTGCCTAACTAATATACAATGACGGCTGGAACTACTAAATTTCAGTGTTTAATTTTACTGTACAACTGTAACCAGCGTTAGTTGTCAAGGAAAATCTGAATAAACGAACACTGTGACTCTGTCCGGAGTGTTGCTATCCAAATCTAGATAAAAACAAAACACCAAAGTCAGCTGAAAATACTACACTGAACATGGATGAAGGAAATGAGTGAGATGACCTAGATAGATGTTTTTGTACAGTTGCATAAAATGATGACAGTGATTTCATTTTTAGTACTGTGCAAGTAATTAAATGACAGAAATTAGCAAGTTAAAATGGCTACCTGAAACTAGATGTTTTTATGCATATGCATGAAATTAATTTGCCTATTTTTGCAAACTTAACAGAACAAAAGAGCTAAAATATTGGTCCCTGAAACGAAAAGTGACCTGTTTTATCATACCAGTTTGTATAGAAATACTTCCCATTGAAATGTTTCTCTGGATATTGCATGAAAAATCTATTCCATGACCTTGATGAGTACTCAAAGAAGATGCTACAACAAGAACCCTCGTTTTCAAAGCGTGTTCTTGCAGTTGCTAGGCATCTATTGAATAGAGCTGTAGATTTGTTTCAGTAGTGCTGGCTAATGTCCTCGGTAGGATCTGAGGGAACAGGTGTAGGCCTCATCTCAGCCTCATTGAAGCAACTGCCTGGACCACAGAAACATACTCCTACTGGCTGTTAGGGAGATGAAATCAAACGTCTATTATTTCAAAGGGTAAAAAAGTGCTCGAAAGGCACACTTACTCACACAAAGGGGACTACGGGGAATTCTGGGGCATTATTTTAAAGATGACTCTTTAATGGGCACAGCTGTCTCTGTCTACTCCTGATAAACCAGTGGAAGACATTTCTGAGAGGCATTCTGTCCTCGTCACAGCTGTGCAGCTGCAGCGTGCAGCACGCAAGGCATTCCAGGAATGGTTGGAATATCTAGTGGTTTTATTCCGGGGCCTTGAGTCAATCTCAGTGACTTTTTCATTGGCCCGAAGATTTAGAAAATATTTACAAAACATTTGTTATAATTCATCACTGGATGAGCTGCAAGAGCATGATGTCATGTAAGCTTGTACTGCAGCTATTTATCTGACATGTGATGAACCCTTTCAAAATAATAAATTATTAGATGTTATGTTCGTGTTTCATTTTAAAGGTCATTATATAATAATTTGGTCTACACCAATTGTGGTGAGATTAACATATGTTTGATGAAGCCAAGCTACCATCGCATTATCTAGATCTGTTAGTCCAACTTTGAATTTGGTCAAACTTTGGTTTTTGAAAATGTTCTTATTGTACCTTAAACTCTTTTTTTCCCCCAATTTTTAAAAAATACATTTTGCAAGGTAAAGTTTTTGTTTTTTTTTAAATGTCAATCAAGAGTTTATAATTCATAAATATAATTACGTTTTTGGAGAGTTGCACCACATGACATTTTACAACCTGAACTAACCTTGGCATAAAAAGGGCAAATCTTCTGATATATTAAGAGCCTTATTGACATTTACACAGCATCCTGAGTGTCTGCAGCGGTTCCTTTCTATGGTATCAGTTCCTGTTTTATGTCTTTGCAGGTTGGTTGGACCAAATGACCAAATGACTTAAAAGTGGCAGACAAAGGTTTTTCAAATGTTAATAAGCAGTGAAGCAGCTTGTTTTTTTTAAATAAGAAATATTAATAAAAGATCATCTCAAACTACTACTTAACACTTTCTTTAAATCCCCGCCCCCCCCCTCCCCCCCCTTATTAGGCTGTCATTTTTTTACTTTATGTCCCTCCAAAAATATCAAAGTAACTTTTTGCACAAAATAATAATCAAAATAATCATTTTTATTTAAAATAAATAAATAGCACAGAAGTCAGCATCATGTCATTGACTGAAATTTGCATTGAGTTTTAAAGTGCATGTAAACATATTTAAAGCAGTAAAGCATATTATTAAATGCATTTACTGTCCACTTTACCTATAATCACAAAGTCAGTGTCACTAGGATGACCCATTTCTAAAAAATACACTGTATTTTGGTCCCATCATGTGGTCAGTAGAATTCTGGAATGGACTGGTGAATGCTGATGAGGATTATGGGAGGTTCCTAGTGCGCTTGTCACTACTTTTTCACATGCAGGTTACAGACAGGTTTAGTGTAATGAGATAAAGGGCTAGTTTTAGGACCCGTATATCTGTTTAAGGGACAGACCAGGCTATTTTTAGTAAATCATTGGCTTGTGATTTCTATCTTTAGGTCGTTCAGTTTCCAAATGCAGGAACATTCCAGCCCGAAATGTTTGTTCATGTCCCAAGTGTACACACTAGGGTGTTTATTTTAGCATCAAAGCGAGAAACAACCATATGGTCAGTGTTCATAAGCTACCCTGAGGGAAACCGTCTTTTGAAGTAGCTTGCATTTTTTTTGCAGACTTCCTGTGAAGAGCAAAGTATTTTTGTACCATCTTCATATTTTATTTGTTTGTCTGGTGCAAGTAATTTTTTTAATAAACTTATGATAATTCACATCACAACAACAAAAGATTTGGTATTTTACAAACATTCCCATTCTCTGTGAGTTTTGCAGCTCTAGCTGCATTTTGCTGATCTGAGAGGAAGCTCTGCATGATCTATAGAAAACAGTTGAGCTTTGCTGGAGGTGGTGCTGTGGTTAGGATGAGTTTGAAGGGGAAGCCCGTGATACTAATTGCAGCCACAGCTGAACCTGTCATATCGCACTTTTGATGCTGACATACTTAAAAGTCAGCTGAACTATTTTTTCAATGCATGAGCAATATCCACAAACATCACAAACCCTGATAGATAGCAAGAAGAAGCTCTGGATATGAATAACTACACCATACTCAGCAATAAAGTACCAAACAGTGCAAATAACAGATAAAAAGATAGAGATACCTGCCATAGCTCTGCAAGCCATGCATGATTTGAGGTCAGGTTGAGGACAGGGAAGCATAACAGCAAAGGATCTCTAGGTTGCTAATACAAAAGTTGCAGGTTGAATCCCACATAGCACTTATCCTCAGATTACTCCAGGGAGGCTTTCCATGCTAGTGTCAATTACTTGGGATAAAAGTGCATGCTAAATGCTAACTTATTAATGTTGACGCAGTTTCAATTAATGGTAAACAGTTGCTAATTTAACATTTTAGTTTAGTTTATCTTACTCTCAGAAAAAATGGCACAAAGCTGTCATCAAGGCAGTACCCTATAAGGTTCAAAAGCTAAAATATATATTTTTGTACCTTATTTACTCCTAAATTGCACATATTAGTATCTTTTAAAAGCGTACCGCCTCAGTAATAGTTTTACCACCAGTCATATGGGTCAGTTGAGATTTATACATCATACAGCTGAATAAATAGCTTTCCGTTGATGTATGGTTTGTTCGGATAGGACAATATTTGGCCGAGATACAACTATTTGAAAATCTGGAATCTGAGGGTGCAAAAAAATCTAAATATCGAGAAAATCGCCTTTAAAGTTGTCCAGATGAAGTTCTTAGCCATGCATATTACTAATCAAAAATTGAGTTGTGGTATATTTATGGTAGGGAATTTACAAAATATCTTCATGGAACATGATCTTTACTTAATATCCTAATGATTTTTGGCATTAAAGGAAAATCAATAATTTTGACCCATACAATGTATTGTTGGCTATTGCTACAAATATACCCTTGCTACTTATGACTGGTTTTGGGGCCCAGGGTCACATATATTTTCTTCTACAATGTTGCTGTAATTTATGATAAGTCTTAAGGTCACTGGAACCAGATTAAAGGGATAATTCACCCAAAAATGAAAATTCAGTCATTAATTACTCACCCTCATGTTGTTCCAAACCCATTAGACCTTTGTTCATCTTCCGAATGCAAATTAAGATATTTTTGATGAAATGCGAGAGCTTTCTGACCCTGCATAGACAGCAACGCAACTGACACATTCAAGGCCCAGAAAGGTAGTAAGGACATGACTGATACGGATTTTTGTTTTCTTTGTGCACAAATGTAGTCTTGTAGCTTCATAAAATTAAAGTTGAACCACTGATGTCCCATGGACTATTTTATCCATGTCCTTACTACCTTTCTGGGCCTTGAACGTGGTAGTTACATTGCTGTCTATGCAGGTTCAGAAAGCTCTCAGATTTCATCAAAAATATCCTAATTTGTGTTCCGAAGATGAATGAAGGTCTTGCGGGTTTGGAACGACATGAGGGTGAGTAATTAAGGACAGAATTTTCATTTTTTAGTGAACAATTCTTTTAATCATTTTCACTATTAGCAGTGACACATGTCCTAATGAAAGGGGGTTGGGTAGGGTGAAATTAGGAGAGGACTGACTGGCCTTGTTGTCAAACTCCAAGGACCTTATGGCTCAGACAGGCTCCTACTTAGTAAAAAGGAAGGCCTTTGCTCTTATTAACAAAGATTTAATTTCATTAAGTGCAGCAGATGCCTAGATGGCAGTGTGATCAACAAGCTTCTTTGAAAAGTTCTGCTGTGACCAACAGATGTCTGTGCCCGCAGCATTGCAAATAGGTCATATGTCCCCATTCCACTGGGTCAACAAAGGGCACTTGTTTTTTTTGCATGCACACATACTTCTATGTTCTATTCACAAGCAAATTATTATATTCACTATATATATTCACTATTAACTAGTTATTTATTAGCATGCATATTACTAGCATATTGGCTGTTTATTAGTACGTACAAAGCACATATTAATGCCTTATTCTGCATGACCTTATTATAGATCCCTTAACCATAAACATAACCACTATAACAACTGCCTTACTATCAATAAGCAGCAAATTAGGAGTTTACTGAGGGAAGATGCTTAGTTAATAGTGAATATGTGTTCCTTAATCTAAAATGTTAGCTGTGTTTTTTACACTTTTTGAAAGAAAGAAAAAAACCCTGCTGAAATGCACCTACAAAAATAAAGCACAAATTTTTGCTGCTGCATCCTTCCAGATTTTAGTAAAGGTCTGCAAATGATTACGGATAACCCCATTACAGAAATGTGAGTAAACACACACTATAAGGTGACATTTAGCTGCCTTGCATGCAAAACATCAAATGTAATAGAGTGTGGTGATCAATCATCAACATACAGGGCACATTTTAAGAGAGCTTGCTGAACTTTATCTCACTCTCTTGATGTACACTGATAATAACAAGAAATGTTTAATAAGCACCAAATCAGCAATATTAGAATGATTTCTGAAGGATCAGTTTACTTTGAAGATTGGAGTAATAGATTATTAATTAGTCTTCAGCAGCAATATTTTAAAAATATACAGCAAAAACAGAAGTTCAAAGATAAAATTCTAGTTTTATCTGCTTGTTTCTCTATAGCATAAGGCCTGTAAGAAACTTCTTTCATAAACATTAAAAAATCTTACCAACCACACACTTTTGAATGGTGGTGTAACTCGTTTAGGGAGTCATGTTTGAGAGGTAAAATCATTTTATGTAAAATTACAGGGAACATTAGCAACATGGATACGCATTAAGATATTGGGTCATTGGGTGCACACTGCAGTGAGATCTAGGACATAACATCGCTGCAGTATTCACTTGCAGAAATGTATTATAGGGATTACTCCTCTCACAACAGGCATATATCTCTTCCATTAAGAGTTAGGTCATCACATTTCTTTGAGAGGGCAATTCTCTTAACTTAAACTTGTTTTATTCAGAGGCTATTAGAATGTATTATTATTTCCAATGTTAATTTAAAGAAAATGAGCATGTTGTACTTTTGCTTTTTGAAGTATAAGTCAAGATGTTGTAATGTTACTTATGCATTATTGTTGCACAACTGACTCACCTTCTTATCTTTGTGTTTTGGTCTTGCTCCAGGTACAAAGAAAATCCCCTAAAACTAACTGCTCATATACGTCATATATGCATTGTTTTAGTAGATGTGTGCATATAAATTTAATGTAATAAATTTATAAGGTCATGAGTCAGTAAATGCCAGCTACAAATTTGTTTTCTATCCTTAGACCACAAGTCTGTGCGGTCTAACCAAAACCTTTACACATCAATGAGTCATCGGCCATGACAGTATGTGCGGGTGATGTTTTCCACCCGCACCGATCATGTACAGTGTGACAGTCAAGTTTTCCGGCATGCAGACACTCTTTCTTTGTGCTATGGGATCTGGTGGAAGTTGGAGGGATGTTTAGGTGTATTGTTGCAAAGTGCATCGCAGTGGATCTATTTTTATCAAATGCACAAGCTGCTGTATTGAGAATGCTGGATATCCTTCAAATACTATTGTGCATCACTAATAGTGCATAATACCCTCTGACATTTGCAAAAGCAAGAGCAGATCAGTTGGCGGCACCTGGGAGAGATGTACTTTCGGGACTTTATAATGACTCATCAGAGTGAAATGTGTTAGCAGTATAAGAGCAGCACAAGGCCTGATCGTATTACCTTGCTCTAAGTAATTTCAGTGCATCAATTGTAAAGGTAGAGTGCTGTATTATAGCTGGACTGATCAAGTAGCGAGCAAAGAGATTCAGTTTGTCAGATCAGAAGACTTGTGATTCAATTAGAAGAAATACTTTATATTCACTTCAGCCCTTTCTTTCGTTGGTGAATTTAATACATATGACTACGTATGGGGTTTAAAAGTCACTTCATATTCAGTAAAATTATCTGACAATTTGACTGCAATGCCAGTATTGGATGAGAACAAAACCTGAACTAAATTAAGCTGCATAATTACAGTTCTATCATGACAACTGTCGGAAGATTTTAGCATGGCAATGAATATGACAATGTTAATGTATTTGGTCTTGACGGAATAGATCTACTATGCTGCTGAATTGCCGCTGCTGTTGGTTATTGCTGTTGTTGTTGATTATTGCTGCTGCTGCTGCTTCAGAGCAAGTACAGGAACTTGCTACTGCCAATACATACACTGATACGGTGCTGTGAGTATTTAAGACATACTGCTGCTGCACAAAAAGCATATATAATAACCCATAGCAGATCTATACAGGTGGAGCTGGGGAAGGTGGAGGGTTTCAGAGGGACTCTAAAAGCATGCTCCGAACTGCTCTAGTGAATGCTAACCAGCCATTTAAATGTAAAGCAGCAAGCTGCATATGCAACATGAACCAATCAGCTTGTGTCAAGTAGTTTAACGCTGTAAATATCATCAGTTGGCATTAAGGAACCATCATCAGCCTGTGCCATCTAAAGTTTCATGACAGAACTTGACATTCTTCTGTAGAGCTGCTATATAGCTGAATCGAATTTGTTCATAATTGATTAACTCTGCAACATTGACACTGTTGCTCAACTGAACTTAATCAAACACTGAAGTGACTTGGTCTGAATAACAACACTTTGCCTTCTTTATAGCTGCTTATAGCCGAATTAAGCTATTATTGAACTAAACTGAATCAACACTGAATTGACTTGATCTGAATAATGACACTGTTGTCACTGCTTTATAGTTGAACTGAGTTCGCAACATTCACATTGTTAATGAACTAAACTGAATTAACATTGAATTAACAATGTCTTTTTAGAGCTGCTTTATTGCTGAAATGGTATTCATTTCCTAACTGAAAAACTTAACATTAAATGTAATACAGTTATTTTCTTGTTTATTACTGTGAAACAACTGTATTATCTATAGTGTTTAAAGCATTAAATTAATAAATTATTTTATTTGACATGCATACAATGTTAGTATGGAATTACTTCTTGGAAAAAGTGCACAAAAAAAAAAGGAAAAGGAAAAGGCAGGACCTTGTTCTTCCCAATGTCCCAATGAATTTATAAAGTTATAAAAGATCATTTTTTTGTCTTTAATGTAGAAAATGAAATGAATTTTAAGTGAATTTTAGCGTTTTAATCAATCTATCTATCGATTCTAATCCATTGTTTACTTTCTGTTAAATCTGCACAAATACCTTGTTTTAATGCAAAGGTTGATTGATAGATAGTAGGCATTCATTACAGGACGTATGCATTTTTTGACAACCACAAATATGGTTTGAGTAACCTAACCACAAAACACTAGTGTTGTCCACTAGGGGCACTAGACACAGTAATTGTTTCACAGAAAACCTGTGAAATAATCAGTTGTTTGTTGCACATATAACTGATGTGCTTTTATTCAGTTATTGACCTGTACTTTTGAGTAACACAATGGACGTTTTCACAGAGCAGCTAATAGGCCCTTCATGACATAGAACATGTTGGCAGGCTTGACCTGCCCTGAGAGCTGACAGATCGGGTCAAAGTCAGTGCAGGGTTAATGAGTAGGTTGAGGTTAAGTTTAGGGTTGATCTAAGGATTTGGTCAATCTGCCCCTTGAACACCTCATGCCATAAAGAGCTAATGCATCTATTAGCCCTTAGCCAAAGGGGTTATTTGACCTGACCTTGTAGATGTAGATGTCTTAAAAAAGGCCTGAAGACAAATTTAGAGAAAAAAATAAATTTTTGCAATGATCAAAGAATAAGATAACATAATACTGTTTTAGAAAAACTCAGAGTTTCCTTGAAAATAGCACTTTGGTTCTGAAGATCATGACAGAATGACTCAGAGACGCTAAACCTGTATGTTAATGAGAGGTGTGAGCGTGTGTATGTTAAGGAAGGAAGGGGTCTTTTCGGTGACAGGGTTACCCTTAACATTATGGTTTCCTGTGTGTAAACGAGCAGATCTCTCTACCACATTTTCCAGGAAAATGCAAACCTGTTAAATTCTCATTTCTCACTGTGACCAGAAATGGCCCTGAGCTGAGAAATGAATCCACTACGGCCTGGGAAACCATGCAGTGATCAATATCTATTAGGGAATGGAGAAGTACAGCCATTATCATCCCATTTGCCTGTAACAGTAAACGGCTGTAGGCCATGTTTTGAGATCCTAATACAAGAACAAGATTAATGCAGTCATTATCACTTGATATTTTTTAATTTGCAGAATGCAAATAAATGTATTCACATGATCCGGTCTGATGATCTTAGCAGACATGAATACGGGAACAGTCATAAAAGTATCATAAAAGAGGATTAAAATGTCTTTTTGGTTATTAGCAAAATCTATTTTTTGCTAATAACCAAAAAAGAGGCTTAAAATGTCTTTTTGGTTATTAGCAAAATCTATTTTTATCACTGTTCAAATTTATAGTCCAAGCTAAATGGGAACAAACGACAAAAGGCAGACACTTTTTTCTCACAAAATCGATGAAAATGGTGGTAAGTAGACAATAATTATGATCATTAAAAAGATGATGTTCTCTCTGTGCTTTCAGAAGATTTGTCCTTCAGCGCTTCTCTCAGAAACAAAGCATGCTATTTTTATTTTTACGCTTATTGAAATTAGGTGTATCTGCACAACGGAAAGGACATGATGTGCTTTTACTTTCTGCTTTTATTCTATATGTGTTTTGCAGGTTGTTTACATGTACAGAACTGGACTGTTATGGTCAAAATGACATTATACTTACTTTAGGTCATACACTGCATCATTATCTGTGGTAAATATAAGGGATTACTGATGCTAATGTAATAAGGTTTACCACTGACTCAGATCATGGGGTTTCCTTATAGACAATACAATACGGCTCCATAGTGACAAAACCCAACACTGGCACAAGGGTTCCTCAGATGAACTCATTCTCAAATGACCATGTGCATTAAGTGACCATGTTTTTGGAGAGCAAGGTCACGCTGCACTCTTTTTTCCCTTTCATGGTGACTCAACAGACAGTCAGCAGACTATTCGGATGTTTTAAAGAAGCAAAAATGTTGCAACATGCAGTTGTCATATGCATCACAATTTGTTTATATGCATTGCTATGGTTGTGGTGATAGTCAATGCATAAGATATCTGTAGAGACACTGCTGTTTTCTCCTAAACAGAACTCAGTAAACAAAGGACGGCGTGGTTGTTGACTCTGAGTCATCCTTGCTCCTACACAGTATAGAGGGTGGGGAAAGTACCCATCTTAGGGGATTCAAATGTCTATAACCTGTTGACCAAGCAAGGATCAAGTTGACATCTTTTGATTTACTCATGCACAACTAAATCTATATAAACCAAGGGGCTTTTTAGGCACTTGGTGGATATAGAGATGCAACAGGGCCTCCCATTAAATATTGTGTAAAATTGAGTGTTGCATTTGAAGCCTCTAATGTGTAAAGAACCATTTTAATGTCATGCTTGCAGAATTTATGATGCTTGCATTGAAAAGCCATTAAAATAATTATTGATGTACATTATTGAGTAATTTTACTTAATGCAGTAAGACCACATAAAACTATATACTGCCTCGCGTACACAAATCATTTGTCAGATAAAAGTCAAAAATAAACTCAAAAAATAAATAAATAAATCCCACACACTAAAACTTTCATGAAATTGTATTAGCAACATTTTTCAAGCATGAGCAAAATCGTTTGACTGAAACGTTGCTAATGAAATTCCATAAAGATGCAAGTTTAACTTATAAACTCTCAGAAAAAAAGTTACAAATGCTGTCACTGGGATGGTGCCCTTTTAAAAGGTACACCTTTGTACCCCTAAAGGATGGATTTTAGTACCTTAAATTTACATATTTATACCTAAAGTGTGCATATTGGTACCTTTTGAAAGTGTACAGTCCCAGTGACAGGAGTTTCAAACCTCCCACAAACCCCCACTGAAGGCCTTTTGTACTTAAAGTATTAAATGTCATAGGCATGGAACTTTCACAAAGGAAATACATTTGCATATATATTTAGAAGCATATTTAAACTATTCTACTGGTGTATTTGTGCATTACTGGCCCACATCAGCCCAGCCTTCCCACAAGCTGTCCCAGAGGAGCTGCTTTATAGCAGCACTGCCCAGCATTTTCAACAATTTATGTAAGTTGTCTGTGGTACATAGAGAAGGGAAGTTATCGACTTAGACGTTAAGAGGAAGCATGTGAATTGCTGGAAATGATATTGGCCTTGTGAAATGACCATTTGAGATGCACAAAGTGTTCCTTTTATTAAAAAAAAAAAAGAAAAGAAAACTTTTTATTGCACTTTCACAAGAAAAAGTCAAAAGCATTTGTCAGTTAAGTTTTTGTCAGATTTTGCTGTCTTGAATTGAAAATAGATTTGCAAATATAGTACAAATGCATTACTTTACAATAGATTATAATTATTTTACTATTTTTGGTTTCTTTATTCCCTCAAATTATTACCTTAAATCCATTTAAATTATTTTCTTCCTTCAAATAAAAATATATATTTTTAAACAAAATTATTATTATACATTATAGGCCTACAACAAAGTCTAGAAAGGGTTCTGCTTTAGAATATCCAGTGGGGTAAGAGAAATGTTTCTGCTTGCATGATTTTTTTCAGTATAAGATTTTGCATTGCGTCTGCATAATTTGCATTATATTTTTCCCTCACTTGAAGACTAACAAAAGATAAAATCTTGCATTGGAAGTAAAAGATTTTATACAGCAGTCTAAAAACCAGAACATCATAAATGAGCACTGTAGCTCTGATCTGACTCTTTTGTCACCAAAGTTGTGGGATGACTTGTGCTTTAGCCATGCTTACAGCACCTGGCGATCATGTTGGCTGGGATGTGTTTGGGCATGTGGTGCTTACAAAGACAGCAGCAGCTCATCTCCCCCTTACAGCAGATGAATCATTTATGACTCATTCTGACTCATACCGAGAGTGTCTGTCTACCGCCATCTACTGGGGGTAGAGAGAAGCAGCATATGGGTCGATAACAAAAGAAGCAAATATTTGAAACTGTCTTTGTCTCATCATCAGCATGTGATGCTGTTATCTCTTAGCCTCTCTGTCATAAACTTAAAATACAGTATTATCTTGTAAGGTGAATGCATTGTCTATTCACTGCATGAAGCATGGGAATGTGGTGCCATCTAGTGAAAAACCTGTCATGCGCAACTCTGCAAAAAACTAGGACATGGTTTATATGTATGCATTTGAATTATGCATGAAAGTGGTTTTCATATGAGCAGGTTTTCAAGGACATTAGGAATTTCAGCTGTGCCGAATAATTTCACTGGAAGGCAGTTACAGTACAGATGAAGATGAAGCCTTCCCGTTTATGTGGAGTTCTTCCTGAAGGCTGGCATATCAGTTCGCCATCCACATGCTTTCCCAGCAGCCCCCATTTATCACCCTGCCCACAGTCTGAAGTGCCTGGATGTTCGCTCAGCTTCCTGTTTCCCGGCAACAAGCATCTCAGTTCTGAGCCTCCACCTTTCTGCCTCCAGGATTTTTTTTTTTCATCTCCAACACAAGACATGTTGCATAATAAAATATGCTGATGTTTTTACTAATTAAAAATATTTATCCTTTTTACAAAACAATTTTATTACCAAAATGTAATTGCATTGCTACTTGCCTTACTATGACTTTTATTGGATCATGTCAAGAGTTGAAGACATTGATCCAGACATCAAGTACTATGTAAAAGAGACAATTGGACGATCCAAAACTATGGAGAGAACTGAGAAAAAAAACAAACAATAAAAATCCCTCAGCAAACCTGTCCTACCAATGCAACGTGCATAGGGGTGAATATTTGATGCCCTGCATAATATGTATGAGGCAATGCAAAACTTTTAATGCATATTTGTGATAGGTCTAACAAAGTCTAGAAAGGGTTCAGCTTCAGAATATCCCATAGGGTAAGAGAAACGTTTTTGCTTGCTTTTATAGGAATACAATAAAAAATGTAGCTAAATGGAAATAGACTATAGGTGCAATATCGCTTTTAATCGCTGTAAGAAGGAGGTCATCTGTGTTTTGAGAAAAGACACATTCGATAGTCTGTTACCGAGCATTTAATGAATTCAACTGCATTTGCCAGTTTAAATGTAGGCCTACATTTCTGGCAATCAATAAATATGCACATATTTATAGTGCTCAGTAATAATGTTATAAAAACGTATGCTGGCTGTGCAAACGTTGTTTTTCAGCGATCATGTGACTGGAAACCTGACAGCAATTATGACATGATGAATGCGTCAATAACTAAAAATGACGGCTGATGATCGTGAAAGCCTCTCATGTGCTTAGTTATATTAACCAGCAGATGTCGCTGCAGTAATATTCGTTAGGTTATTATTTTCACGCCGGTCACGTCAAGTATTTTATTAGAGACATTTATTCCACGCCACTTGTTCAGCTGTTAGATCTTAATAGGTTTGTATGTTTGGTGTTGCACTGTAGATAAATCGTTAAGACACACTTGTTTCACTTTAAAGATCTTTAAAAGGCGACATTATATACAGCCTATATGAAGAAAGTTGTTAGTGATGTCATAGGTTGGAATATTCTGCAGGCCCAGAGGTCCAGGCAGGGCAGGCGCCACGGGGGGGGGCGGCGTGAGGGGGACCACTTCGGACTATCCCGCCCCCTCACTCAAGATGAGTGTGAAAATAGATTTTATTTATGAAATATAACGTTTTTTTGTTTTGTTTTTTAAATACAGTTGCCAAATGCATAGGCTTTCTAGCATTAATATGATGCTACTATAGCAACAATTTAAACAGTCCATTTCACAAAGTCGCATTTTAATTGTTACATCTGACACAAACTTTCCGCGCAAGCGGTTCAACTAGCTAAGAATGCAGCACTACTGAGCAAGCTAAAGGTATGATGAAATAATTCTTTAATGTTTAATAGATTTTAGTATGAAATATAATGGTTTATTTAAAAAAATACAGTTGCCAAATGCATAGGCTTTCTAGCATTAATATGATGCTACTATAGCAACAATTTAAACAGTCCATTTCACAAAGTCGCATTTTAATTGTTACATCTGACACAAACTTTCCGCGCAAGCGGTTCAACTAGCTAAGAATGCAGCACTACTGAGCAAGCTAAAGGTATGATGAAATAATTCTTTAATGTTTAATAGAGGGCTAGATGGTCGTAGTTAGGTGATTATTTCGCTGTATTGTTATTGTTTGTTGCTGTTAAAGTTGTTCTAACTTAAAACGATGCATCTGTTAAATGGGTCGCAATGTGTTATGTCAGGGAATCGGTCGCAATAAGCTTGTGTTTCATTGTAAAGCAGACACAATTAACTATTTCTGGTGGTTGTAGTGGTATTACTTGTCTGTATTTGTGGTAAAACTGCTGCCTAAAACATTATTTCCTGGATGTCCGATTTTCGAATTTGTTGCCTATGCGATTTTGTTTTATTCAGTAGCTACTCTGCCATCTGTATTTGCTAAGTAGGCCTACCTTTTAGTAGGGTCATTCACTCAGAACGCATTTTTCATTCCACTGCTGTACTTTTCCATAGTTCCTGGCTCTGGGTCCAGGGGACACATATCTTTCTTTCTTTTTTTTTATGTAGGATTGGAGGAGCCAGGATTCATAGTCATGATCTTGTAGGCTATATGTTCATTCACCTTGTCATTTAGCCTATATGTACTTAAATCCTGACCTTATTATATCAATGACAGTCAACAAAGGGGAAAAAACAAACAAAACTATAATTATTTTTAGCATGCTTATAGCTTAACTTGACATACACTTTATACTTGGTAAAGGCTGCAGTCAGCCATAAAAAAGGGGTAACACTTTAGAATAATGATCCGTTGTTAACAAGTAACTATTTCACAAGTAGTTCTCAATGAGGATATTTTTATTTAATAATTATCAAATATCTAATAAGGAACTACCTTTGTCCTAAATTTGCTACTACTTACTGCTTAGTTAATCTTGCTTCTCTGTTAGTTAATAGTATTAAGTTAAGTGTTAATGTAGTACTACCTATTACTTCCTGCATAGTTACTTGTTAACAACGGACCATTATTCTAAAGTGTTACCAAAAAAAGTTCATCAATGAAAAAAGAAGTTCTTAGTCTCTCTATATTTAAAAAAAACGTATTCACCTCTTGTAAGATGCAGTGACAGAGCTTGACTTTTCTGTTGCTATTATTATTATTATGTAGAATTTTCAGTCAAATGCATGAGCCATTAAGAACTTTTGGGTGTTTCATTTATTGACCATAGTACAGAAATAAAGCAACACTTGTCAACAGAACACAACAGGTAATGAACAGTGTAAATAAATAAATAATGGCATAAAAAGTGACAACAGAAATAAACACAGTAACACTGACTATCTTTTAATCGCTGTAAGGTTTGTTGTGTACATGCTGTTGATTACATTATCTAAAATGGTCTGTTTATAAATATGTTTTCCCTCAGCAATTTATTAAAGTGCTATATGTTATACACCATTGCTTAAATCTTTTTCAAATTTTATATTTTTCTATTGAAATTACATTTCAAATATAGGAATCTAAGTTTTGTCAGCCATTATAAATGATTAAAATAAGAATTGCATAATTTATATACATGTTTATCATTTTAACACAATATTTCAATAAATGTTTCAATTGAAATACCATGAGATCATCAGAACTTTACAATACCATGAAAAAATAAAAACACTCAAATAATACAGAAAATAATCTTTCATGTCAGATGAATAAATTAGTAAGTAAATTATTTGTATGTAATGAAAATGTGCATAACTATAAGACAAATGTTTACTTGTCATGTAAAGTTAAAAGTTACATTTTTAGCCAATTTAACCATGTGAATAGATATAGTACTCCATGAATACAATACAGAAAGCAGTTGCCATGTACAATACAGTGAAATCTTCCAAGCAGTTTATTTGACTTTGTCTATAAAAATGTACCTGACATATGCTTTTGTCTGCCATACTTATCATCTGTGACTATAATTTATTGTAAAGAACTGACAAACCATTGCAAAATTTAAAGTGAATTTGCATTTTCCTTGCCAGCATGCATTCTCCATGCAAGTGCATTTTTATCCTCTCAAGGGGCTAAAGACAATGACTTTTAGACAATATTGTATTGCAAGATTTTCTCCAGAGGTTCTCCAAAGGTTCCTAGTTGTTATATCCTCACTGCAACACACTAGCACAATAAATATAGTTATAAGCAGGCCCACACATAATTCACAGAAAGTTCAGCAACTTCCACAGAATTGGAACATCTGTCATTCACAAAGTTTTACACATCCTCCACTCCCTGTGTTTATTAAATACTTTGATTATTTTGAGCTATGCCTATAAGAGTGCATTACTCTCAGCTCCATTTAACACATTTTACCGTATTTAAATCCATACTGCAGAAAGATTTTGTCCCAAATATAAAAAAGCTTCTGATTCTGAGGAAACAGATTTTAAGACAAAGCATATGTGCTCATATCTTCTAATAAGTACTATACATAGCTTTTTATTCCATAAGCAACTTGTATTAATGCTAGGTTTTAGTGCCAGACGGAAAAACAATAAATATAGTCTCACTATTAAAATACATATCTAAAAACATTAGTCATTGAAGTTTTATTTTGTATAGGAAAAGCTTGATAATACTGGATGCATAGGGATTATATAATGTCATCTAGAAGGTGTGGTCCACCAACCCAATCAAGCATCCTTGGTTCAGATGCTGCCATGATCATACACATGAACTGCTTTCCGGTTCTCTTGTCAATGGGATAGATGGTGGTGGGGGTGAACCTTTTGTTGTTCTCAACAAACTCACAAAGCTGGTTGTATATTTGTGGAAACTCATGGCGAAGGAATACGCCCCGGGTACGAAGCTCTCTTTGAATATTAATGAAGCAAATCTCTCTTGCTTTCCTGCCCTCTTGGCCCTCCTTGTCAATGTCAGAGGTCCCAGGGGGTGGGGTGAGAATCAGAGTCTCCATTTCACATTCCTTCTTAAAGATTTTCTTATATGGGCTTGAGGAGGCCAATGAGACCTTGGCATACTTGCGAACTGTTGGCATTTGTAATTTGGGTGAAGGAATTTTAGGCACTAGGTCTCCAACGGCAATGGATACATTCAGTAGGAAACATTCAGTGGGGTCATATTCCTTGCCTGCATTCTGCAACTCTTTATAGTATTGCCCAAGGTTGTCTTTGAAACTGTCTAACTCTCGAAGGGACAGATATGTTGGAGAGATGGTAAGGCTGTCAAGACCAACTTGAATGAAGTTATCTGCACACCCAGGGTTTGGAAAACCCAAGAACAGAACTCCTCTCCCACGGGACAAATACCCTACCCTAGCAGTGCGTGAAAAAGCTTTATGGATGTCAGAGTTCTCTCGACAATGTTTCAGAATGTGCCTGCAAACACTACTAATGCGGCCATAAAGACAGGTCTCTTTATGCGTGTCCCAGTCTTCTCGCCTGCAGTTTCTGGTGCAGTAGTAGGTGTAACAGCTGTGGCAGGACTTGAAGTACAAGCAAGCATTGAATGTAGTGTCTTTGCGTAAGCATTTCCTGTTCGAGCACACCATAGTGTCATCCTCGTCTGCAATATGATTCAAAGAGACATCCTCAACACTCCTCTGAAAACCTTCACAACCACTGTCTGGGTCTTTAAATGTGTCTGGGCTGGTCTTTGTAGAGTCTGTTTGTGTGTTCAAGAGTCCTGAATCCTCTTGATCTATGTCCCGCTTCCCTTCTTTGGTCTCATCATCTTGAATCAATTGTTTGAGCTGGTCAATCAGATCCTTACTTGGTCTCCTGCTATTTTGAGGCTTGTAATCAATGACTAGGTCGGCTAGCAGCTCATCAAGCTGTTCGAGGCTTTGCTGCAGGGAGTAATTAGTGTTCTTTCTCTCTGTGGATTCTGGTGGGTTTGCTGGTCTCTGTAAATTGTGCACGTTTGCAGTTTGACATCGCCTTGTATTTTGCGTATCCCAGCTGCTAGTTCCCCCATCTCTCTTGTTGCTATTTGCTGCACGAATTTCATTGTCAGTAATTGTAATCTCCGGGGTTACAAACCATTGTCCCTTCACACTGTTTTGTCTGTCACCAGCACACTTTTCTAGACAGTTTTCAGAGAGGGACAAGGCAGCGTACCGTCTTGGTGAACTAGAAAGGTTCACAATAACCGGTTGTTGATTGTTATTCGAAGGAACTCCTGGCCTTCCGTGATTGAGAAGGTTCTCATAACTCCTGCCTCGTGAAACGCCATGTTCTCTGTCCATATGAGGGATAATAATATTGTCCCAGGATTTTGAGTAGTTCCGGACATCTGCTCCTAAACGGCTTGGCTCGGTAAAGCCATTGGGATACCACGGGCTTATCGATGGCACTCGCTGAGGAGTGGCCTGTGAGGATGCGTACTGACTGGAATATGTTGCAATGCTTGACCGGTTCCAGTCATCTGAAAAGACCTGGGACATACGTGGCTGCCGCCGTCCCTCCGTATGATATGCTCTCATAGGAATGTGTAAGTCTGCTGGGTACTGGCAATCCCGTGTATAAAACATCTTTGAGGGCTCAGAGGGAAAAGCATATGCTCTTGGATCCTCCTGAAAGTATGTTTCACTCTGAGGGGTGGATATGAAGTATGGTCCTGGCTCACTCACTGAATACGGTCTACTGTAGAACGGATCCAAGGGTTCACGGTGGGAATCTGCATAGTATGAACGCACAGGCAAGGTATGAACCCAGCGAGTCCTTGGGTCGAGTACACACTGACTACTAATGGATGGATTTTGGCTGTTGCTGCTGTTAATACTGTACTGGTCATCCTGATAATATGTCCTACTGGGTGGGTGAACTGGATACCTGCAGGGATCATCCGTGTAGAAGAACTTGGTTGGGATGTTGGGATTAGACAAGGTTCTGTACTCCCTGGGGTCTCTAGGAGAAGTCCTTCCAAAAGGGATCTCTCCAGATTGATTGTAACTACCGGACAAGCTGTTGGGATATTGATATGCTTGCCTGTAGTCCATGTTGTAACACTCACTGGGAGTAGGCGTTCTAGAGGTGGATATCTGACTTGGAAATGAGACATTCCTGATCCCTGATGTCGAGGAAAGCTGCCAGGGAACATTACTTCTGTGAGTAGGCATCTTCCGTGCAGTGTGCTGGAGAACTGAGGCGTCTGGCTTAATATCAACACGGCACCTGACGTGGGGAGTGTTAGCTTGTTTCTCCTGTCTGCTCTCCTCAAAACAATCGGAAACATAGAGGGGTGTGTGGGGTTGTAACTTGATTGGATGAACCTCATTAACTAAAGCCCTGGTTGAATGGGAGGCTTCTCGATTTGGCAGAATTTCAAATCTCTTCTGGGGGTTCACTGGAGATTGACGCCTCGTGGTTGCAGTTGGAGAGACTGTGATGGGTACAGGGGTCAGGGTGGCTCGAACCCTTGGAGCACTTTTTGAGCGAGGTTTGCCATTAATACTAGTCCTTGCTGTCTCGTTGCTCTTGTCTGTGTTGATTTGTTGATGGGAGAGTCTTGAGTTGAACAGATCAGGTGAGGAAAAACGTAAGTGTCCCTGCTGTCCAATGCCATTCCAGACTGCATCCTTACTTACTGTTTGCTGATCAGACCTGTAAGGATACTCCATGGACGAGGAAAAGTCCTTTGGGTCATCCAATGACTCAATGAAGTCAAAGCTACGGCAATGTCTTTTGTTAATGGTTTCAAAGTTTTGATCCAGTGGGCCAACCATTTGGGAATCACATTGCTTAGAAGATCCAGAATACTTTGAGAGCCCAAAGTTAGGGCCAATGTTTATGTCTTGATACAAAGTTGATGTTAATATGTCAGGGGGATCCGTCCGTGTCATTTTAAATGGACCCCCGTTATTTCCCCCCTCAGTTGGTGTCTCCTAGAGAGAATAAAAAAAGGCATTATTAGTTTCACATTTTCTTTAATAGAAGTATTTAAATAGGTGAATATCATGGGTAAAGGATCCTATTTAAAGTCTGAAAATGACCGACTTGTGCTTAGAAAAGGTCATAATATATTAAAGAGAAGATGAAATGGAATTTTACAACATCAATCAAGATGCTTCACAAATGATCTTGAAGAACATGGCAAAGTTTGAAGGATATCTGTATATGTATTTTCTAAATATTACCAATTCATCATTTATATACCCGGTAAGTACAGCAGATTGTACCATATATGTCTAAAAATTTATATTTATATAGCTACAATAGTACTTATTTTGTGTAATATGATCATTTCTAAAGTTCATTGAAAAATATTAGAATATCCTCACAATCAGAATCAATGTAAATGTTATCCTTCTGTTAAATGTCATAAACATGCATAAACATCAGTCTGTGCAGAGTAATTGCAGAATGCTAAACAAATAAAACATCACTGAATGGAAAAATCTGAATTAATTATGAAGATGGAGGCCTTGCAGCATCTCAGAAGAATAAATTATAAGAAAACTCCTTTCTCAGTGAAGGACAGAACATAAATGTAATTTTTCCCTCTTTTTCTCTGTTTGAGCTCTGTGAAAAAAAAGAAAAAAAAAGAAAACATTTCAGATTCACATACCAATTACATTTTTACTAATGTTATTAAAGTTCTCAAACACATGGTATAATACCATTTTATATATTTGGGATCTCTCTGTTTTTGCACAGAATAATATATTTTTAAAATGTGATTATAAAATATAATATATGAATTAAGAAATAAAAATTATTCAAGAATTTAAAAAAGTCTTTCAAATGTAATCATTTATTTCTATCAACGCAGATTCTTTCTTGCAACAAAAAAACACAAAACACATACAGTTTTACCGCATCCTACTGCAACAGCCTTACTCCTGCCCATTAATAATAGTGCCACTCTGGTCTATGGGGAAATAAAATGAATAGACTGGAAATAAGGTTAAAAAAGGGGAGCATATAAACTAGTAAATGTCAGATGGTAGTTTTACCATAGACAGTAGATTCATTGCACATTGCTCATTTAGAATGAAGAAAATCTGTTCTGATCCCAGAATTCAGCTGTGCCTAAGATTGCTTAGAAACACATAAGAACCGTGCAAGTAATGCATCTGTGCACATTCTGTATTTATGCTTGCTCGGATTTTCACTGTTCCTCAGTACTTTGCTCTCTTGAGCCAAGCTTCTTTTGTTTGGCCTATTAAATATTTGCATTTCAGAACAAAGAATCATTCTGATTGTGTTTGTCTAAACCCTGCTTCTGTGTGTGTGACACTATTCAATGACACTATTTTTTTTTTCACTGAATGTTTACCAGTGGTCAAATTATATAACTTGTTATTTATCCAGCAGACAGCAAAATGTCGGCACATGTCTATCTGTGGACTGTATTAGGCTCAAAGCTTTGCATCATGGCTATACAAATTAAATTGTGTTTACATAATATAAATGTTATTGTATTCAGTTGCTTATTTATCCTGAGATACAGTAGAACAGCTGTGCAACATTTGCAAAGGGTTAGGAGCTAATTTTGAGGTTATTTAAAATGTTTGGCTTTTCAGGGATTTTTTAAATGACCGTAGGAGCTACGGAGCCCCACTTACTGGCTACCTCCTTTCAACCAACACTGAAAACCATCTGTTCATCCTGCTGAGAGAGGAACGTCGAGCAGCCTAAACACACACACACTCACACCTTCACTCTTTTTTCTGGATTCATTTAGAATAGAACTAGATTCTTAGCTTTTGAACATATTATTGCATTGTGAATGTTTTTTTGCACTAACAATATTAAACCAAATACGTCATACATTGCAGGGCAAAGTAAAAGCACAGTAAAAACATGTGCAAGTGCCAGAGATTGCACGATAAGTTGTATTTCAATCGTGTTCATGATTTCAGCTTCTCTTGCTTAATTAAACATAATTGTCTGTGATATTTGCCCACTGGTTATTTATCATGAAAGGGTTTCATTTTTATTTGGCATTTGCATTGGTAACAAGACTCTTCAAGCTTTCATGCTTGCGGTTGCCGAATTTTAAGAGTCTAAATCCCCAATCAGAGTTTTTTTCCTTAAATAGATATATTTTCTGCCTAGAGTTCCCAACCTGTAGACATTGTTAACTACTCATCACAGAAGATCTCAGGTAGACATTAGTACCACTTGGAAATAAAGGGTAATAAAACTCCAGTGAAGCTCATATCAGATCTGCTGTGGCTCTGTGATTGATGCAGCTGGGACTAGATGACTTCCACGATTATTGTATTACATGTCTGCTGGGAACAATTTTCGGGGCACAAACAAAAATTAACTTCATCTACTTTTAGAAGCATTTTGTCCAGTGTCTCTGCAGCCAGAGGTGAACAAGCTTCATGTGTTTGGCTGATCACCCATAACTACTTTGTGTCTCAAAATCTTAAATGCCGTTAGGACTGCTCCATTTACCAATTGTTAAAGAGAGCTGAATAGCACATTTAAAAAGCTATTTATAAAACACTGTCACTCATGGCAAATGCTTACGAATCAGGTTCCTTTGGGCTGCCATTTTCACTGGTTCTGTTTCTAGCTGACTAAGGGTATAAGTGTGCTCTTGGTGAGCTAATATCTGCCCACCATCTCTCACAGTCCATCTCCTTCGCTCTTAACACTGTAGGTCACAAAAGGAGAAGTAACATAATAGCTGGTGCTGATAAGCTTGGTGTTTATGAAAATTTGGTCAAAATATCATATATAAAGAAATAAAATATTACTGTATCACCCCTATTTGACCCACCTCTCTGTACAGTATTAGATTACACTGAATCACAGAGAATAAAAAGATATTTTCCTTCGGTCAGCAAATGCTTTTTGCCCATCTAACCAGCATTTAGCAATAATTTAGAAGGACGCAATTATTTAAAAGGAAAGTTCCACAAATAGACATTTAGGCCCAAAACCAATTCTACCCCTTAGCCCTTCCCCTTTCCCTTTTTGTCTCGATTCTCTTTTGGTTGGAGGGGTAGGGGTAGGGGAAGGGCCAGATAGCCCTTCAAAGGAAGATTTTTCGGGACCACACTTCAAACGAAGGGGTATGAATTATCTCAGCGTAAACCGGCTTCAGGGGCAACATGGCTGCCCGAGCGAACGGGGAAGGGGAAGGGGTATAAAATAGAATTGGGATTGGGCCTTAATGAGGACAGAAAACAGAGCATGAGAGAGAGTTTTGAGTGCATTGTCATTTTTCTTTTAGATTAAAACATTACAAAGCAAAACACGTCCATCTTGGGCAAGGTGGATGTTAATAATTCCCTTCTTCCTTTATGCAAGGTGGCTGATCAGCAGGCGTTTTCACAGCTAGCAGCAGAGCCAGGACCTGTGACTGAGACCTGACTGCTCTAGCACAGTCAATCACCACCTGTCTGACACTTCCATCACAGTCTGCCAAGACTAGCTTCCTCTCACTTCTTAACCAGCATTCAATCTCGAAAACAACCACTTATAGGAAGTACGACGAAGTATGCACATAGAGAAGGTATGTGAGTTCACCGGGATTTCTGAATAAACTGGTCATAAAATATGATCTGACCTTCAACTAAAGCCGGATGTACAATTTTGGCACCATTTGCGAATCCTATAAGATTCCTTTGATCCTAGGCCAAAATCTGTAGCTTGTTTGACATGTTCGCCGACAATCAATTAATGACCACTGCGATCGACTTTTACCTTTGATGATTCTTCGAAATTCTTCCACTGTCAGAAGTTTTCAGTCATTTTTCTGCAGTGTGACTTCTCTTACGGCCACCATCAAATCAAGAATCATAAGGAGAACAGAACTTAATGACGCAAATAGTGCAACAACAACAAACCATTACTTGCTCCAAACACATTGTCTTTAGTTTTGATATATTGATTCACAAATTGATGATGTAAAACTCCGGACAACTCTTCTTGTGTTTTTCTTGCAACTGTAAAATAATGCAGAATCACATCTGAAGTGAATCATTTGTGTTCACTGGATATGATATGTCAGTTACAGACATTGTGAGTAATGCAAAAATATCTTCAAGCTACATTCTGACTCCAAGACAGCAGGAAGTGTTAGCAGCAGTAGTTAATCTCACATGATGCCTATCTCCTTAAATACACAACCCATTCCTCAAACAAGCTTGCAGAGTGGGTTTTTTTCTGGCCGGATATGAGGCAAAGAGGCTATTTTTGGACACAATGGATAACGAGAAAGATGCATCTGAGTATCTCAGTGAAAGCAGCCCAGCTGGATGATTCTGTAGAGTTTGGAGATTTGGAGGTGGAATTTATTTTCTTTTCCAACAAGAAAGCTCAAAGGATTTTTAGAGGAACTGAAAGTCTGAGCAATTATACCGACCTATAAATCATATCTGTCTTAAAGTCTCTAGTTTATAAAGTCATGAGACAAACTAAGTGGAAACTAAAGGTTTCAACTGCAAACATAACGTCTTCATTCAGCACATTTATTGTCCTTTTAAATTGCACCTTTATTTTCCTCTTGAACTGCACAGCAAAGCTAGATTGCTGCCATTACAATCATTTTTGCCACTGGCTAATTCAAAGGCACATGAGATGAAATTATAGCTAGAACACCAAATACAGACCCATTTAAGTGTATGTTTTTAATATTTTTAGTATTGTAAATTTTCAGAGTCATGATGTGTACCACCTGGGGGTCTTCTAGGTCATAGGAGACAGTGGTGTACCACTGTTCTAGGTCATAGGAGACTGCTTTACATTGTTAATGTACTAAAGATAATGGTTTAAAAAACACTCTGGAAACACATTGCTAACAATTACACTTCTTATTAAGTTAAATCAATAAGAGCAACAGCACAATCCACTCAGCCCTTGAGGGGGTGATTGTCCTTAACATTTCAATATTAAGGCACTCATGCATGTCTGTTGTCAGCAATTATACTATCTAAAACATAATGGAAAAACATATTTTTAACTTCAGTTTGGATGTTTGGATTGCAGAAAAGTGATCTAAGTGGTACAGTAATATAATACAAGCATTATCTCTTGTTTTTCCTCTCTCTTCTCCAAGCCATTACATTTAGAACAACAGGTGCAACCCTATTGCTGCAGTGTATAAAGTGACTTCTATGTGGGTTTCAGCATTTATGTTTATATATATATATATATATATATATATATATATATATAACCATGCCTTTGATTCCAAGTAGAGTATAATTTTAATGTCCCGATTTGTTTGATAATCCACGGAAACATCTGTGCTACTGGGTAGTTGATGCATAATATACTCACAATCCTACTTTTAAGATTTTAGGCAAAAAATTACATGATGTACATATAAAGTGTTTTTTTTCCCCCATTATGTTTTGACCTTTCTTATGGCTTACAAATTCATAGCACAAAAATGATTCCATGTAGTCTCTCAATTAATAAGGCACTATATAGTTTTAGACGAAATACAACATGCTAAAGCATAAGATTTGTCAACTTCCCAAAAGTAAGTCCTATACTGTTAAATGGATAGCTACATTTATCCATACATGCGTAGCAAACGTACTCCTCCCTAAACCTTCTCTGGACAAGCACACATACCACATGCTCTGTCGCCTGGATACCAAGCAAAACCACAGTCAACTACGCACAACCTACTGACTTACAAAGCAACCTGATTTACAAGGTCGCCACAATGCGTAACGCGTAGTATCAACATCCCCCTCGATCTCTGATACGCTCGTTAATGAATCTGACAAACATTGATGAACATGTCGTGGTTTTAATGCGAAAGTGCAGCTCGAAAATGAAACATCTGTCCATCGCATTAAAATGTAACACAAAAGCACACTTTGTTCTCATTTATTGCTGCGGCATGAGCCCCGCACTACCGAGCATCTCTCGTAAAATGACCTGATGTCTTTCGGCGCAACATACATCAGTTACACTCAAAGCTACTGCGACCGCATCGGTCTTACTAAGACAATTACAGTCTTACTAATTCTTACTAAGACAAAAGTTTCGTTTCCCAGTGTATTTCAAGCTTTTAGGAGTGTGCGCATGTTTCTTACCGTCTTCATCCATAGTTAAGATCCTCAAGATGCTATCACTGACTGTTCATTTAGAGATTATGTGGTCTCCATATCATATTAAATGCTGTAAGGTGGGCTGCATCAAACTCCTTAAGTATTGTAGTTCGCCCACGGGTCTCGGGGGCGTACTGAGACAAGACGAGGGGGTGTGACCGCATCCCTCGCGCGTTGCGTTTCTTGCGTGAGATGCGCAGTGACTGCGCATGCGTGCTGTGTTGGGTGCGCGCTTGAACCCTGCCTGCCTGCCTGCCTGCCTGCGCGTGTGTTTGTGATGAGCACGAATCTCATGCTGGATAGGCATATGCGATGGCACAGCTTTGAGACGTGATTTTAATTATGAAGGTGTCATGTCTTGCTGGTAGGCTCCAGTAGTTATTCATTTCAAGAAGACTTCAAGATTTTTATTATATTCATTAATTCATTAATTCATTCATTCATCCATTCATTCATTCATTTACCTCATGTTGAGATAAAAAAAACAATTATTAATATAAATATTTTAAAAAGAATGTTAGTCTCTATTTTATGACCCTCTATTTAAATAAATAAATGTAAAAAAAAAAAAAAACTAGTATTTTGTAGTAATGTTGTGGCAAAGTACCTCCAACGTCAAAGTTCCACCTGATTTTCCCACTACACTGAAGTTATTTATTCACTTTAATTTATTTTCTCATATGTGTTGTTGGTGTTGCACTGTTCAATGTTTATGTGAATATACAGTATACACTCTTAAAAATGCTGGGTTGTTTCAACCCAACTTTGGGTCAAATATGGACTAACCCA
>NW_015660140.1:817092-819594 GCF_001515625.1 Sinocyclocheilus rhinocerous | reverse complement strand
TGTGTGTGTGTGTGTGTGTGTTTTCAGACGCTGTTGATGTGAAATTTGTTTAATGAGAATTTGTCATTGATATTATAAGTCTTGCTTCATTTATGATATAAAATAAAAGAACAATGTGCTAAAAATGCTAATAAATAATATTAAATCATCTTTTTATAATTTAAAATATTAAATAATTTTTAAGGAACAAAACTTAACAGAAAACTGTAAGCCGGAATTCTTTTTTTCTTTTCTTTTTTTTTTTCTTTTTCTTTTTTTGAGAATGACCCATAATAATGATTTTGTTGGGCAAACTAACCTCAGCATTTCCTTCCTTTCTAAGAATAGACCTTTACTTGCACTGACCTGCCTGTTTATGCAACTGGCTTAAAACAGAAGTGCACAACAGCACAGTACAACTTAAGGGATCAAGTGAGACATAGATGGCATTGATGTCCGCATTAGTTTAATCAATGGCTGATTTTGTGTGCTGTTTAATCAATTATAACAAAAAAAGCATGTTCTGTGAACATATACTGAACCATGGCCCACTAAATGAGGACACCAGCTTACTAGAATCCTGAGTAACATGCACATTTGCTGTGACTGTGAGCCATGGGAGCAAGCCATACAAGACCAGGCTTGTTGGTCAATTAAATAGCATTATTGTAGCCGTAAATCCAGCTGTTCGACTCCCGCAGAGTGAAAATTTAATTGCTTTATATTTTGCTTGTGTGCATCCTACAACTTTAAAATGACTGACAGATTTGTAATGTGGTGAACTGTTCTACTGGAGCAATTGCATTCCTTCCTAATGCAGTGAAAAATGTGTTTGATAAGCACTATTTTCCCAGACTGTCATTGCCATTACAGTGCAAAACACTGCTGACAGCTGACATGTTATTGTTTTGTGTCTTATCTATTTTCCTCCTGGTCTCTATTGCATTTGTGTGCTGAGGTGTGACTCAGCCTCTGTTCTTTGTCTCAAGGCTTCTTTCTTCTATTTTTTTGTTGTCTTTTTTCATACTATGAAAAGACAGCCTCATCATTATTCTATTTTTTTGAATATTCATAATAAGAGGAGAAACAGAGAGCACAGTGTAGTAACATGAAATTATATCAAATACACTGTTATTTTGTACATTAAAAATGGTATATAAAAATGTTACTGTCACCCCATTGGACTTTTTGGTTGTGTTTTCATAGCATTAAAAGGATTTGTTGTTCATCTTCGTCGTGCCTTCATCTCCCTAACAGCAGTATCGTGACAGTTACATAAAAGTCTGACAATTGGTTAATTTTATGCTACCTTTATACAATATAAAAACAATAATATATTCAGGATGATGTATGTAATTTTACTGTAAAATATTGTAGAACATGTTTTTCAGAGGTAAACATTAAAATTGATTTTATAAGGAATTTATATAGATTTAAAAAGGTACCGTTATACATTTACTTTTAATTTTGTTTTTATATAATTTATGAAGACAGGTCGTTCCCAAAATGCCCTGTGTGAACCTTAACTGAATTGAAATGTTTTATGTTGTTTTTAATTAGTTAATGTTATTTAATTAGTTGCAGTGTGTTTTGTGTTCGTGCCACAGTAACAGAGACTTTTACAAAAAGGTTGTTTTTGAAGGATGGTGCAATTAAAAACTATATTTGAGCAACCTGCACAAACCTGCAGCTTGTAAAAATGGATTTGTCTGGGAGTAAGATCACACAGGTTCTGCTTATCAGTCCTGCCAGGAAACAAAGCCATGTTAACAAGTCATACAATGAGCTAATCCCATTTCCAGAATTTACAGGATTAGTGGCATCACATCTTTGAAAGATATTCCGAGTTTTGCTTGAGGCACTTAGATATTACACAGATATGACCTAGTATCAGTGCTTGTTTTCCGTGTCCTGCAGCACATAGAAAAGCTTGCGCTTGTGTTTTTCAGTTTTGCATATTAATTTCTTCTCCAGTAGGGCTCACTGAGTGAGATATATAACTCATAATATCAGTGCTTCAGACATCTGAATGATAACTCTCTTAGCTCTTATGACCCTTCAGCTAGAGAGCAAAGCAGCCATTTGTAACTTGATTGTGCGAGGCTTCCGTTGTCATTCACTTCCAGTTATTTTAGCTATACAAAAACAGCCTGTTATACTGCTTTATTTTACAAACAGGTATTTGTTGTCATATTGTTTTAATTTCTTATCATAAACACATTGGTTTGTAACGTTAAAGGGATAGTTGACCCACCTTTTGTGCACAGAGAAAACAAAAATAACAACTTTATTCAACAATTTCTTTTTTTCTGTGTCAGTATTCGATGTGTGTTCACGATTGATGCAGGAGCCGGCATTCTGACGTAGAACCCGGATGTGCTGTGCCTTGTTTACAAGCAGAGGAATGTGTCGTGATACTGTCGTGAATTTGCGTCGATGACTGACATGGAAGAGAATAAATTGTTCAATAAAGTTGTTATTTATTGTTTTCTTTGTGCACAAAAAGTATTCTCGTAGCTTCAT
>NW_015660140.1:808767-817082 GCF_001515625.1 Sinocyclocheilus rhinocerous | reverse complement strand
TCTCTCTCTCTCTCTCTCTCTCTCTCTCTCTCTCCCTCTTTCTCTGTGCCTTCTCTTTCTGTGCGAGTTGAATTTATGGTTCTGTCCTACTGATAGCAACCTCATTACAGTGTCACCAGTAAGATCACATGACAGTGTCTGTGGAAGAGGTACCTTTTGGAAAGCACAGGAGAAATGAATTGGCAGAGACAAGACTGCTGAGCTAAGGGCTGCCATGTTCATCATATCTTATAGCCGGAAAGATGTTTGGAAAGGGCACTGAGGATATAAAGGCTTTTAGTAGTCTGAAGGTGACTATGATGAGTTTATCAGGATGTAAACTTGATTTAAACAACAAGCCAGTGTTTTACAGGCTTATTGGTAAGTGGTGTTCTTAAGCACAACACTAAGCAGAATTTAGGTTAGAGAGTGTTAGAAAACACTCTCTGTCTTGAGAATGCCTCACCCCTCCTTTTTTTCCCCTCTCTCTTATTCCCCCTCCTTTCTTTCCCTCTCCCTCTCACTCTCCCTCCTCTATCTGTTCTCTCTCTCTTGTATGGTGTTTTAATGTCTCTTACTCACATTCGAGCTATGCATGCGCAAATGTATACATTAGCTTTTCTTATTCAAATGTCTAAATAAGGACATGATAGCTAGGAATGAGGTTCGTGATGAAACCATGAAGATAGTTTAGCATCCTTCGCAAAAGTCTATTCCTAATATGTCCATGTTTTTCTGTTCATATGGCCATTTTATATAAACACATGTTCTTGGCCAAAGATCCTATATGTATGTCATCTATATCCTCATTGGTTAAAATTATTTTTGTTTTCTTTGCGCACAAAAAGTATTCTCGTAGCTTCGTAAAATTACGGTTGAACAACTGATGTCACATGGACTATTTTAACAATGTCCTTACTACGTTTCTTGGCCTTGAAACCGGTTGTTGCATTGCTGTCTATGCAGGGTCAGAAAGCTCTTGGATTTCATCAAAAATATCTTAATTTGTGTTCCGAAGATGAACAAAGGTCTTATGGGTTTGGAACGACATGAGGGTGAGTAATTAATAACAGAATTTTCATTTTTGGGTGAACTATCCCTTTAATAAATTTACTGTTTACTGTACTTTGTTATTCTTCTAGTTATTCGTCTATAGCGGCTAATGTATCAGAAGTCTTACTTTTGCTTACTTCTGCTTTGCAAAATCAGATGGGCTTGCTTCCGTAGTAGAACGACACTAACCATAAAGCTTGTCCACTTGTCCGCTTGTCAGTGTTTGTGCATTCAGTATGTGCATTGTATGCAACATGCACCAGTAGGTGGCGGTAAGTGATTGTCTTTATGAGCGAGTCATTGAGTGATACACTCAGCTGACTTGTTTAAGCACACTGATTCATTCAGGACATAAGCAAGTGACGATCAGGGCTGTATTCCACTTGTTTTTTTTTAATGCCCTTCCCTCCATCTCATTCACTTGGATGTACGTCATTGTACTGGTGGAAGCCTTGCAATAGGCTGAACTGGAAAGTCTTAAGCCCTTGATCACTTGGAATCCACAATGGAGTTTAGTTAAGTTTTTCCGCTTACGAATTGATGCAGTGTTATATGTATATAGTAAAAAAAATTTAAAAATATTTAATATATCATAGAGTTGTTTGGGGTGGGGGTAAATTAAATGCGATCTGTGGTGGCATATATGGACTATCCCGAAGTGTGCATATGAAGTAGACTCCCTTGGTCAAAATCGAGGAGTCGAGAGTCTGTCCATATAAACTTCCCTCGTTCACTTAAGTGGAACACACCTCAAAATGACAGCTGGGATTCCCCCGAGGGGAAGTGCCTAGGGAAGTTTGCAAGTGTGTGTCTAAAAGTGAAGTGAAACGCAGCCCTTTAGAGTCTTTGAATCATTTAACCGATTCAAAAACACTGATTCATTCAGGAATGAAATGCATGTAATGAAAAGTAGTATATCGTTTTATGCTTATAATTATTAATACACATCACTAGTTTTATATTGTATCATTTTTTTAATTAAATGATTATGGCTTGAGTACTTCATAGTGATTTTTCAAATACTTTGTTTTGCTTTAAATACAAGTTTGTATGATTCATTTTGGAGCTGCTGGTTTGGTTCAAGGCTCTTGCTGACTATTTTTTAAATCCCTATGGAGAAAATGAATAGAAGAAAAATATTTATGGATGCAAGGTTGCTGAGGAAGTGGGTGGTGACTGTTGAACTCTAAAGCAATACATTTCACATGCAGTAATAAAATACACTGTTCCTACTGTAGGCTGCTATGCCTCTGTCCTTCTCTGTTATAGCGAGAACTCATTGCTGTTATTGGCATGGCAACCCAGCTTCCTGTTGGTTTAGCCTGCCCACCATCTGTCTGCTCCCATATGGATTTGAAATGATGCAGCATGACAGGAGCCGTTCCCATAATGCACAAGGTGTGAGGACCCAGGGCCCTGCCACAGAGCCATGAAGAGAAGCTCAGCTACAGACTTTGATCTTTCAAGGCATGAATGATGCAACTCCTTCCAAGGAGCACGCAGGCATTAGAGGCCGTCCATCAGCCGCATTCTAGCAGGTGTCTCAGCTGCTCCAGAAACTCTTAGGAGGAAGAGGAAGATCAATGTCCTGGCTGCAAATCCATCCACTCAGATTTGTTCAACTGATTCGAAAACACTGATTTATTTAGGAACAAAGTGCATGTATGCTTATAAAAATTTATATACATCAGTAGTTTTCTATTGTATCATTTTTTGAATTAAGTCATTATGGCTTGAGTACTTCATAGTCCTTTTTCAAATACTTGTTTTGCTTTAAATGCAAGTTTGTATGATTCGTCTTAGAGCTGGTTGGTTTGGTTTAAGGCTCTTGCTGACTATATTTTTTAAATCCCTATGGAGAAAGTGAATAGAAGAAACATATTTATGGAAGTAAGGTTGCTGAGGAAGTGGGCGGTGACTGTTGCACTCTAACACAATATTCTTCACATTTTACATGCAGTAATACTAGGCTACTATGCTTCTGTCCTTCTCTTTTATAGCGAGAACTCATCGCTGTTATTGGCATGGCAACCCAGCTTCCTGTTGGTTTAGCCTGCCCACCATCTGTCTGCTCCCATATGGATTTGAAATGATGCAGCATGACAGGAGCCATTCCCATAATGCACAAGGTGTGAGGACCCAGGGCCCTGCCACAGAGCCATGAAGAGTAGCTCAGCTACAGACTTTGATCTTTCAAGGCAGGAATGATGCAACTCCTTCCAAGGAGCACGCAGGCATTAGAGGCCGTCCATCAGCCGCATTCTAGCAGGTGTCTCAGCTGCTCCAGAAACTCTTAGGAGGAAGAGGAAGATCAATGTCCTGGCTGCAAATCCTGCTCTTGTTGATAAGAGGCCTGTACTACAGAGGATCAATCAGGTTTACACCATTAGAGTGTTTGAAACAAAGTCGACGGCCGTTTGAACAGCTTCTAACTGACTGATACATAATCCTTATGAGTAAACAAGATATCTTATGGTAGAATGATTCATTTAACCACAGCAAATGAGGCAAACCAATATAATAGTTAGGTCAATAATGTGCTTTTATTTTATTTAAAAACGCAATTCATGCCTTTCAGTGATTTCAACCTCTTCTATGATGAGCCTGGTAAACAGTTCTGCTTTAAATTTTATTTGGCTATTTTTTTTATTTTGCTTTTTTTATGATATTATAATGAAAAAAAGAAATTCAAATCTTGAAGAGAAATGCCTTAAGGAATATAATAAATGAATACATTTAACAGCTTATTAATATTTGAAACACTTATGTCTGCCAAATCAGAATCGTGCAGTGTGACCAAAATGCAGAAATATGCAGGGAAAAAAACATAATACAAGAAAATTTTAACACAAGTCAATAAATTTCTTTAAAAATCAGATAATTTGATCTTCTTACGAAAATGCAAGGCGAGTTCATGTCGTAAAATGCAACATAATGATATTTATTAATTAACATTCAATTATATTTTTAAATATACAAAAAAATAAATTTTAATCATAAATTGTTATCATTTGCCTTTACATTTTTTGAAAATAATCCTAAAGATGTAAACAGTAAATCTTAACACTATTGTTGATTTTCTTTACTTTTATTTTGTACCTGTCATTGACTCAAACTGACTAATTAAAAAAATTGTAGTTGATTGCTATGCTGTTTTATATAACAATAAATATGCATGTAAGTCAAGTAGTGTTCAGTCATATTTACTCCCACGATTGAGCAACCTTAACATGATTCATTAACAAAAAATACAGGGTCCACATACAGTTTGATCTAATAACCAGACTGCAGCTCCGTCCTTCTGACAAGAACAGTAATTACTGCCATTTACTACGTTCATAAGCAGTCACTTAATCACCTAACAGCTGTACAAGCAAAATCACAGCTAGAAAGATCCAGATGATCTGGAATTATAATGTACCGCTAGTGAAGAGCAGCCAGTGATGCCTTGAGGGGTTTTGCATATATTGATTTTTCATCCTCCTCATGCTGAGTCATTATGTTCAAGCCTGTTGATCTGTTTATCTCTGATTATGAAGAACGCTTTTTAACCACATTTCCACCTGTTGAGGTCACTAACCTGTTCCAGTAACATTTTCAAGTGACATAACAAAATTGTACATGCATTATTTTAATGGACACATTATACACTTTAAAAATGTATCTGCTTTTGATTCTCTGCTTTTTGTGCTCTATAATATATTATAATGCAATATATTCCTAGCTGCAACTTTGGTAAAAGACAAGCTGTTTCTTTAAGCGGAGCTCTTGCTGGGTGCAGACATCACAAGGGCATTTGCTAATGACTACCTTGTGTAAAAGCGAGGTGCATGAAGGTAGTAAAAAAAGAATAGAGCTGACAAGTTTCCTCCTTTTCTCAGCTGATGATTTTCTGCATGACGTCTAATATGAGATTATATTATACACCATATGATGTTAGAAATCTGTACATAATAACCTAATTGACTATCCGTGCTGAATGAGAACAGCATGCTGTATATGACATGTTTTATTTAAATGTGATACTTTTTCCTTCTACATCTGCAACATCATTATGGAAGAGAAGGAAGGGAAAGTGCATTAGAGTGGGACAACAGAAAGCAGAATGTGTTTGAGTAAAGGTTAGGTACTGCGCTAAAATGAAGGGACTCACTGGGGACTTTGTTGTGCAGCATTTCATTAGCATGTTTTTTTTACACTCCTTTCTTCTGGGCAGCCTTTGCACAGCAAGTAAAATACCGTAAAATGTCATTTAAAATGATCAAGGCATGTTTTTTTTCACTGTCTGAACACAAAGAAGAAACATTCTCATTTAGTTTACCATTAAATGAACACAATGAAGAATCATATTTAATCACTTCCATTTATGCATAACAGTACATAATAATAAACAGCAATATTTACTGAAATGTACTTTTTTTTACTAAAACATTACATTAAAGGGGTCATGAACTGAGAAATCAAAATTGCCTTGATCTTTTGACATATATAAGAGGTCATTGTACTATTAAAATATCCTGTAAGTTTCAGAACTCAGAACTTTCTCATTAGTCTAAAAACAGCTTATATTGAAGCCAATCTGCCAAAATGACAGCTTGTGGAATATGCTATTTTATGATGTAACAGTGTGGCTAAACACCACCTCCACAGAAGAAGATCAACGCCTGCTTCTACATCACTGCCTGTTTAGCCCTGCCCACCAATTTGCGCATGTACTGTAGTGTAAATAACAAGAGCGGCAAACGCAGGTCTATGCAGAAACCAATCGATAAACTATATTTGATTAACTTTATTCTTAACTAAGTTCCAGACCATGTAAGTAAGAACTTGGTCCTTTGTTCACATTTTACCACGGATTCGTTTATGAACAAGGCACAATTCGATGCTGAATTTTCAGAAAGATTGAAACTAAAAGACGATGCTGTGCCGACTATATTGGATCCAACAGTAATGTCACAACACACAAGTGTGAGTAATTGTTTTTATTACTATTGCTTTGTCTGTTATTACAGATCGTTTGATATGTACTGAATATTTATGTGTTTACCAGTGGGCATTTACAACCGAGTCTATACGACTATTCAAATGGAGGACAGAAAATAGCCTATTACTTCTAAATGATGGTGTTTTTGGTGTAAAAATCTTGATAACAGTATAAATGGACCTCAGAGAACTGTACAACATTTTTAAAAAAGCAGTAAAATGCCTGTGTGGTTTTTGAGTGGTATATAATGCACAAAAATCTAATGAGAGTTTTAAATTATTTCATTGCAATAGACAGTTTGAACTGATTCACAGACATTAATCATATGTAAGAACTCTTTTATGTCTAGTTAGCTATATAGCTAGCTGGATCCATCACTCTCATATTTGTGGTTTTCAGGAAATTTGTTTCACCAGTGAGTCTTTGCTGAAAGCATAAAGGCTTACTGAAGCCTGAAAGTTAGAATCTGCAGCCCTTAATGAACGCGACCTCTGTCTATGGTGATGCTTGGTGAAATATCTTGCCAGGGTGACTTGGCACATGGATAGAGGGTGGGATTGTGTTTCCTATCCCTTATCCTTTTGCCCAAAAGTCAGTGATGGTAAAAGTCCTTTTCTTGTTCACCCAGAGTTTGGCTATGTTTTTGGCATCTTGCTCTTACTCAAGTAATATCAACTGAACTGCTGATGGTGATGAGAAATCCTGATGCTAAAAATCTATAAAGTAAACGATCTCTAAGGGTCAAAACATTCAAATGAATGTAATCCAGACAATGCACAATCAAACACCAATCTCCTACCTCTTGATGAAGAATGTCTGCAGTATCCATGGTTACCTCAACTACGCAAAAGCCAAAAATTGCAATGTAGATAGTGTTTTTTCCAAGGCTGAGAAATGGCATGCTGA
This sequence comes from Sinocyclocheilus rhinocerous, assembly GCF_001515625.1. Lineage (NCBI taxonomy): Eukaryota > Metazoa > Chordata > Actinopteri > Cypriniformes > Cyprinidae > Sinocyclocheilus > Sinocyclocheilus rhinocerous. The sequence continues at coordinate 810,160 of NW_015660140.1, read as the reverse complement.
GGGCAGCTCTCCATGGAGACCAAGTAAACCGACGTTATGGACTTAAGATGAATGGTAGGTGGTGATAGCTTGACAGTACAGAGAGTTCTGTGTTCATTTAAATCCAGGGAAATGCTGTCAGACCCCTCTGCCTGTCAGAGAGAGAAGAATCTCCATTTATTTCCTCCACTCACACTCTCACCCACACTTTACATCATGAAGGGCCAATGAGGCTGGCTGGCAGTAACTGGATTTATGAACTAAAATAATGATGCTGCAAGTAATAGAGAGTTGCATAAATCGCTGTGAACCTCTGTACTGTAAACCATCCACTGACCCAGACTGGGCGGTTTAGTTAAACAACATTATACTGCAGTATTTCTCAGTCTTCTGACAATATATTTGATACATGTTCAAAAAGTTTAATGTAAGTAAAATACCTAAAAATAAGCAATATTTTCAATGCATATATTATCATTTTCATATATGCAACATTACAACAATACATAATAATCCTGCTAACAAAAATATGTTCTAAGAAAGTAAATGTTATTTCTGAATGTCTTCAGAACATTCCAAATGTTTTTTCTTGGTTATGTGAACATTAGAAAGAACATTAAGGTAGTTCTTAAGGTAGTTGTTAAGTTTAGGGTATTGGGTAGGATTAGGGTGTCACGGCTGGTGGTAGTGTGACGAGCACGGAGCGAGGAACGAGGAGACCAGGAATACCAAACGAAGGAGCTTAATTATCTATTTCAGGGAATCACACATAGCACAAAGAGTTGACATTGACATACACGTGACAGATCGCCCCCCTCCGGACGGCGCGTCCCGCGCCGTAACAGTACCATCGGAGAGGGGGGACGGGCGCCCTGGAGGCTGGTGCAGGACTGGGACAGGGCAGAGACAAGGAGAGCCTCCAGGGCGGATCAGGAAGCCATGGCGGAGCAGGCAGTCCGGGTTGCCATGGCGGAGCCGGGGACTCGGGAGGCCATGGCAGATCAGGGTGCTCCGGCACCGGGGGGCGCTCTGGAAGGCGCTTATGAGGAGCGGCCACTAGGGGGCGCTCTGGAAGGCGCTTACTAGGAGCAGGCACTGGGGCTGGAACCGACACTGGGGCCTCATTAACGTATGGCGTGCTTGCCATATTAATGTTCAATGGGTTTGCCATATTAATGTTCAATGGGCATGCCATATTATTGTCCGGCGGGCTTGCCACGTTAACGTCTGGCGGGCTTGCCTGAGGAACGGCCGGCTTCCTTGGGGGAGCCGCGAACGGCGGCGGACTGGTTCTGGCTCGGGACCGGACACTCCCCAGACACCGGAAGACACCTTCCCTCCAACTTCCCTCCAGTGGTGTCTGGGAGGTCAGCGGGGCGATGGTAGTTGGCCCCGAGCCAGAACAGCTGATTAA
>NW_015660140.1:758581-808595 GCF_001515625.1 Sinocyclocheilus rhinocerous | reverse complement strand
TGGCTCGGGACCGGACACTCCCCAGACACCGGAAGACACCTTCCCTCCAACTTCCCTCCAGTGGTGTCTGGGAGGTCAGCGGGGCGATGGTAGTTGGCCCCGAGCCAGAACAGCTGATTAAGGACAGCGTCTTCTAATGCCGTCACCGCAGCGAGCTTACAGAACTCCCTGGCATACTAGTAGAAGGGGAGATCTTGGCGGGATATGGCGAGGAAACGAGCAGCGATCTCCATGCCGCGGGAAGGAAAAACCAGGAAACAAAAAAACTTTCAAAAAACGATGTGAACATTAGAAAGAACATTAAGGTAGTTCTTAAGGTAGTTGTTAAGTTTAGGGTATTGGGTAGGATTAGGGTGTCACGGCTGGTGGTAGTGTGACGAGCACGGAGCGAGGAACGAGGAGACCAGGAATACCAAACGAAGGAGTTTAATTATCTATTTCAGGGAATCACACATAGCACAAAGAGTTGACATTGACATACACGTGACATAGGGATGTAGAATATGGAATATGTTATATATGTTAATAAAAGACATGCTAATAAGCAACTAGTTAATAGTGAGAATTGGTTAAAGTGAGAAGTGGTCCCTATACTAAGGTGTTACCGAATGCTCTCTGAGCTATCTGAAACAAGAAGTAAATAGTAACTTTTATAAAACATTATGCTAAATGTTTCAGAATAAATTATATATATATATTTTTATTGATGATGTTGTTGATTTTTTTTATGTATTAATAACATTTGTATATTTGACGTTTTATTTATTAACATGGAACTTTATATTAAATATATTATTATTTTTACTATTTACCATTAACATCATTTTAAATTTATAATTATAATTATTATGACATTTATTTTATTTATCAACATATATGTATATGTAATTGATATGATATAAATTGTATATTATATTTTTGAATTATTAGTACTATGAACCATTATTATTTTATGTATTAGCATGTTTTTTTTAATTATATATATAATTTTTTTTTTGGCTAATGTTTTGATAGTGTTATTAAAGACCAGTGCCCATTGCATAAAATGGTTAGTCTTATCAGTCATCAACTATTTTATTTTTTGTATTTTTAGGTCTTACTTTTTAAAAATCGGTTACATCAAAACGTAAATTGGTCTAGATTGACTCTGAAAAATAAGACTCGTTACCCCTTGACTGCTAGTTGGTCAGACTAGTTCTTAAAACACAGTCTTAAAATAGAGGCTAAGCTCATGTAACTTGCCCCAGATAACATTTGTTCATAACTTAAAGAGAACCTTGCATGAAGAATGTTTCTTGAAAGATGGGAATGAACAGAAATACATATATTGTAACTAAAACATATTTAAACATGAAAAATGCCATGCAGAGGCTTCTGTGAACATTGAATCTGAATTTTGAATCATTTAAGTTTTGTACATGAATTTATTATGATAAACATGTTTTTTTTTTGTATTTTTATATCATATAGTGTAAGCATATTAGAAGTGAAGTGTTGATTTTTCTTTTTTCTGTTAATAATTTACATTTTACTACAGTACACTTCAGGAATGTGGGTGCTATGATCATGATTTCTAATTGCTTCTAAAAAACTGATTTTGTGACAACACAAAAATATACTGGCAACATGAAAAAGTAATTTGACCCATTTACAAAAGGGTCAATGACATCAGCATTTTTCATCTAGTCATTTTTCTTCTATAATATTAATATTTCTGAGTAAAACACAATATTCAACAATTATGAAAAACATTAAGACAGAAATGAAAACAGTCAAGATACGAAACAAGTTTTTAAAAATTATTTATTTATCTTTCAATACAACGAATCAAAACGTTTTTGTTATTATCATGCACGGATTAATTGTATATGATAAGACCAACAATGAGACTGTTAATAAAATAGGTTCAATAACAGGTCATTAAAAACAGTTTCAAGTTTAATTTAGTGCTGTCCCTTGTTTAGTGTTCCCTTTTACAATCCTTGCTCAGTGAAACAAAAGTTGTTATCTTTGAGGTCAAAGTCTCTAAATGTGATGGTACCACCTATACACAGACAACCGCACAACTTGCTTAATACAAAAATTATTAATACATACACACTTATATCAAACAAAAAGAGCTCGACATCTGATTTTGCATTGGAATCAGTCTCTAAAAATGACTCATTTACACAATGCTCAGTATTACATAATGTTGTGTAAAATACTGTCCACATATAGCCTACAGTACGTGTGCTGAAAATCAAATGTAGTGGGCTGTTCCAAGGCAAAGACATTTATGACAGCTATCTTCACGTATAGCTGATATATGGAGTTCCTGTTATATTGTTACCACAGGTACTGCTTTCAGGTATCTGTTTCCTCCTTAGAATTATACCTGTTCTGTAAGGCAATTATGCTATATTGTGACAAAAGGTACTGTGTCTATTTTTCATCTTATTTTGCTATTTTCTATTTGGTGGGAATGGTCAAAGCAACTATGATTTTTTTTGCACTTTGTTGAATTTGCAGTTTTGTGACAAGTGCAGGATTTCTTTAACATTTGCTAAATCATCAGGAGCTTGGTATGCTGATTTCAGAAGTGTAATGTTTCTGTTGTGGTGGTGCTGGCTCTAACAGAGATCATGTTTAAATTATGATCATATGCCATATGTCACTATTGCTAAATACTTAAATCGCTAACAAATGCTTCATTAGAGCAGCACACCTAACTGTATTCTTGAATGTAAATGTAATGTTTACATTTAAACGTATAAAATATATAAAGACCAAGATGATATCAGTGAGCGAGTTAAAGGAATATTGTCATTTCAATTCATCTTTTGCATAATCTGAACTGAGGGAGCAGAAAATATGCAGAATTTAAATTTAAACATGATGTCTGATTAAAATGAACTAAAATTCAAATGACTGTAATCTTTACTAGAAAAGGAAAACTATCAAGGCGACCTTACAATATTCTTAAAGAAAGTTTAAAAAGCATCAGTTTAGGTCTTACGGACAGAATTCATAGATGTAACAGTTTACACATTTCTGACATTCATCTTTGCTTTACTCTACAGGCAATAAAGGGCAGATGGATAAAAGCACGTTTAAAATATTTCTTGCTCTAACATGTATCTCTATTACTTCAACACTGATTTTGGCATACAAGAGTAGTTATACTCTTTACCAATATATGACTGCTTCCTATAATACACAAAAAATCCCAGACGCTTCAAATTCGACAATGCCCATCAAAGACTCAGAGCATGCCTTCTGTAATACATGTAAAATCACAGACCCTTTAAATTCGATAACACTCATCAAAGACTCAGAGCATTTCATGGTGTCTGCGTTTATCGACCACAGACTGGATGGGGTCATTCGAGTCATCAGCATAATCAACAGAAACAGTCTTCAGCCACTTTACTGTGTTCACTGCAGCGCTGAACAAGTCTGCAAAACAGTTCACACTGAGGTCCAGATACACGACGACCATTTTGGCTTCCCATTTCACATCTCAGATGTGATTTGTAAAGGCAGGCACATGCAAAATGCAACACACGTCCTTATATCAACTAAAGATTCAGATAACAGTGCTACAGAGTATCTGCCAATAAAAAATCGTGTCAGAATGAACACTTTTAAGTATAACTTTACCGTTTGCATCTCCAACCTTTTTGGTGACTACAACAATGTACTGCAGTTTGTTCAAACAATGGAAATGTACAAGCTTCTGGGTGTACAGCATGTGGTCATCTATAAAACTAGTTGTGGACCAGACTTGGAAAAGCTCTTAAAACATTATGAAACAGAGGGGATACTGGAGATCGTTCCATGGCCTATCGACCAGTTTCTGAACCCTGCATCAGGCTGGAACTTCCAGGAGCACAAGGGTGACGTCCATTATTATGGTCAGTTAGTAACACTCAACGAGTGCATTTACAGGCACATGTACCAGTCAAAGTATGTTCTCCTGAATGACATTGATGAAATCATCATGCCTTATAAACACACCAGTTTACCATCTCTAATGGAGGACCTCCAGTCTGCTTATCCCAGAATAAGTGTATTCCTTTTTGAGAGCCACGTTTTTCCCACAACACAGTTTGAGGAGAGTGGGAAGTTCAAACGAGCAGAATGGAATAATATTCCTGGTGTTAATATCATGGAGCACATTTACAGAGAACCTAATCGAAAGAACATTTACAATCCCACAAAGATGATTGTCAACCCAAGGAAGGTGCAGCAAACCTCAGTACATACCTCATTGCAAAACTATGGATATATTCACCGTGTAGCATTTCATGTGTCTAGGATGGTGCATGTGAGAGAACCAGTGCAGGTGAATCTTACTAAAAAGCAACTGTTTGTGGACAAAAGAATGTGGGACTTTGAGCAAAAACTGATACCGAATGTTGACCGGACTTTGAAGCTTTCAGGTTTGTTAAGGCCTCACTGATGACATGATTTTATTATAATTATGCAGATGTGAGAAATCTAACATCTGAAAAATAAAGAATGCCTTTTGAGAAATAAAATCTTAGCCAAAATGATTGCTAAACTGATTTAGACCAAGGTAAAGTTAAAAAGGTCGAGCATTTTGCACAAAAAATACTGTACTGTACAGCTAATGTCTCGAGTCTCTGGCCCGATTTCATTTGTACTCCGCAAATTAACTTCCGGTTTTAACTCAGCCTTTCCTTCTGGAGTTGTTCCCAGGAAAGTTACATTTATTTTGTATTTTATCTACTTGATATTATTTTGTTAATTATAAAATTGTTTTAATACTTTTTTCATTACATTTAATATGAGCACTATTTACATTACAGACATGGTTGTAGGTTGACCACATGTGTTTAAAAGTGTTTTTATTTTATTCATGTTGAGTTTAAAAATCACACAATGCAAACTTCAAATTACTCTACATCAGAAAAAAATGTACACTATAATCTGTGCACATAACAGGCATAAAGTTTACATAATGATGTTCACAATAGATATGTGACTCTGTAGGTTTTAAGAATTCAATATTGTTAACGTGTAGATTTGAAGGAGCATGTGCTAAATAAACAGATCCCACTCTCTTTTCCTCCTCGTCATCATCCTCTTCTTGGCAGGTTTAAATCTGCACCATTAGTGTAGTCTGAATAAATGACAGTCACATATTGCATGTTACATAAAAGTAGCAGTCACAAGTAGCAATTTGCACAGTGCTTAGATGATCTATGAACACACCAACTGTCTCTCAATATGGAATAATTTACTACAGTGCAAATGTAATCCGGTTCTGATCTACCAAAGCAGCACAACTATAAGCCAGCCCCTTATAATAATCCAAATCTCAAGTAATCACATTACATGTGTTAAGCCTTGGCATTAACTTTTCTTATGCCCTGTCTTACAAAAGCCATGACTGTCTTTTTTCAGGCATTTTAATAACTTAGCATCTTGACAGGACAAAATGCCGTTTCTCTTCAGCTGTATATTTGCTTTGGTCTTAGTTTAGCAATTTTGGATCTGATAACTTGCCATAACAGCTGGAAGATATTGCTCCACCATAAAAAAGTTAATCTGTTACTAATAGGAAGTGCTTGTGTTCCCAAACTGCTATCATCATATAGATAATACAGTGCATCCGGAAAGTATTAACAGCGCTTCACTTTTTCCACATTTTGTTATGTTACAGCCTTATTCCAAAATGGATTAAATTCATAATTTTCCTCAAAATTCTACAAACAATACCCCATAATGACAACGTGAAAGAAGTTTGTTTAAAATCTTTGCAACTTTATTAAAAATAAAAAACAAATAAAATCACATGTACATAAGTCAACTCAAAACACTCAAAACTGAGCTCAGGTGCATCCTGTTTCCACTGATCATCCTTGGGATGTTTCTACAACTTGATTGGAGTCCATCTGTGGTAAATTCAGTTGATTGGACATGATTAGGAAAGGTCCCACAGTTAACAGTGCATATCAGAGCAAAAACCAAGCCCTGAGGTCAAAGGAACTGCCTGTAGAGCTCAGAGACAGGATTGTGTCAAGACACAGATCTGGAGAAGAGTTCGGAAAAAATTCTGCTGCATTGAAGGTTCACAGTAGCATGTAGCCTCCATTATCCATAATGTAAGAAGTTTGGAACAACTAGGACTCCTCCTAGAGCTGACCTCCTGGCCAAACTCAGTAGCCCCTCACTGCAGAACACAAGATCCGGGAGGGTGTGATTGATCCACATCTAGAGGGTGGAGATTGGTAGGTTTTAGGGGTGGAGATGGGTGGGTTTAGGGCTCAGGGGGTGGAGACGGGTAGGTTTAGGTATGTAATGTCGGAGGAGTTGGATCTGGATCCAACCACGCCCCCTGGATCTTGTGTTCTGCAGTGAGGACCATCTCGCCCAAACTGAGCAATTGATGGAGAAAGGCCTTGGTTAGACTGGTGACCAAGAAGCTGATGGTCACTCTAGTTGAGCTCCATGATCATATATGCAGATGGGAGAACGTACAGAAGGACAAACATCACTGTAGCACTAGTCAACCCAACCAGACCGAACTCAATGCTCTCCTCAGTGAAGACTCATGAAAACCCACTTGGAATTTGCAAGAAAGCACCTAAAGAACTCTCAGACTGTGAGAAACAAGATTCTCTGGTCTGATGAACCTCAATTCCAAGCATCATGTCTGGAGGAAACCAGGCACTGCTCATCACCTGCATGGCCAAAACCATCCCTACAGTGAAGCATGGTGGGAGCATCATGCTGTGGGGATGTTTTTCAGCGGCAGGAACTGGGAGACTAGTCAGGATCGAGGAAAAGATGAATGCAGCAATGTGCAGCGACATCCATGATGAAAACCCACTCCAGAGCACTCTGGACCTCAGACTGGGGAAAAGGTTCATCTTCCAACAGGACAACGACCTTAAGCACACAGCCAAGATAACAAAGGAGTGGCTACGGGACAACTGTGAATGTCCTTGAGTGGCCCAGACTTGAACCCGAATGAACATCTCTGGAAAAATCTGAAAATGGCTGTGCACCGATGCTTCCCATCCAACCTGAAGGAGCTTGAGAGGTTCTGCAAAGAAGAATGGGAGAAACTGCCCAAAAATAGGTGTGCCAAGCTTGTAGAATTATACTCAAAAAGACTTGAGGCTGCATTGGTGCCAAAGGTGTTTCAACAAAGTTTTGAGCAAAGGCTGTGAATACTTATGTACATGTGATTTTTTTTATTTTTATAAATAAGATTTTAAACAAACTTCTTTCACTTTGTCAAATGGGGTGTTTATGAATTTATTAATTTAATCAATTTTAGAATAAGGCTGTAACAACAAAATGTGGAAAAAAATGAAGCGCTGTGAATATTTTCCAGATGCACTGTATACAGGAAAAATATTGTGAGCTTAAACCATTTTTACTTGAAGGTTAAGTTCACCCTAAAATAACTCCGTTATCAATTACTCACCCTGTCATTCCAGACTCATAGTAAGTTTTTCTTGATGCACAAATTATGAAAGACAGTTTGAGCTTCCGTTTACCAAATTTGAAGTGCTCACATGGAAAAGGTAATGCAAATTTTTCTGCTAGGATATTATCCTTTAGGTTTACAAACAGTTAACAATAAAACAACTAAATGCAATACTTCATTCTAAACAGGTAAAACACCTGAGAAAATAAATACAAACAATTGCTGTCCATTAGGATCTATTTTTACAGACTTTTGTCAATTATAAATTGTCTTCAGAAGACTTGGATTAAATTGCTCGATTCATAGTTTTGACTGCTTTTATTGTCCTCATTTGTAAGTCGCTTTGGATAAAAGCGTCTGCTAAATGACTAAATAAATAAATTAATTAAAATATAGATTACTTCAGTAGATGTATTTTTGAACTCTTTGAAGCATTAGAGTTTTGGTGGAATGGACCGAAATCTCTCAGGTTTCTTTAAAAATATCTTCTGTGTATTTTAAAGATGAACAAGCGACATGAGTGTGAGTAATTGATGATAGAATTTTCATTTTTGAGTGAACAATCCCTTTACGTTGTCTTCTATAGGCAACGAGAAAGGATATAAGATATGACTTCTTAAAAAAGGGGGGTTGGGGTTGTATAGTGACAATTAGGGGTAAGCCGTGTCGTGTCACATTGATTCACTGGGAATAATGCAGTGAACATTTTACATGTAATTGTTTGAAAGCACACATTTTTAAACGTCAGTGGAGAAAATCTGCCAACTAAAGGTCATTTTGAACACAATTCTCTAATGTGGCATTAGTACAACCAGTCAAATTAAATTTACTTATTGGTGCGTTCTTCAAGTCATTGTTATTTAGCACCATTACAGTGCAATATTTATGATGATGGAGAATGTGACCCATGGTAATAAGATGAATATAACTCTAGCTGAATTTTATTCTTTAATAAAGCAGTCCATTTCTGCTTCACTGCAATTTAGATGGGTGACATCATCACTGATGTACATGGAAGCAACGGTCCTATTTCACGACAAGAGCAAAAGAAAGACATTCACACATAGGTTTTTGCATATAGCTTTGCATAATGCACCATTATGCTTGAACTTCACTCCCTACAGAAACTAAATTCATGCTCTGCAATGATAGAGAAATGAAGGTAAATAGAGAAGGAGAGAGAGGGGAGGAGAGAGAGCTACTTCAATAATTTTATTATGCCCTCAAGTTGCAAAGGATATGTCAGTGAGCATCCACAGCATAGTGAGTGTGCAAATGTGCATTTTGCCTGCAGGGCCAACACTTTTGCAGTTCTTTTAAGGATGATGTGTACATTTATTAGCAGCTGTGCACATGAAGCATTTTTATCTGAAATGTGGGGGGACATATGATAAAACATCAGTCTCACCCCTGAATATTAATTACATAATATAACATTTGCTCGGTAGTTCTGAATAGCAAGTAAGTGAGGATTATATATAAGGGTAACAGATTAGCAATTAGACATTTAAACAAATACCAATGCAACTGATTGCCAAAGACTTCTGAATTGTCTTAAATCTGTACTTACATTTACATTTACATTTAAGCATTTAGCAGATGCTTTTATCCAAAATGACTTACAAATGATGGCAATACAAGCAGTCAAAACAACGAAAGAGCATATATATAAGAGTATATATATCTGTGTGTGTGTGTGTGTGTGTGTGTGTGTGTACCTACTTAACCATATTTTGGGGGCAAATTTGTACCCAAAAGTGAGCTAAACCTGACAAAATCTCCAAAAACCTCCCTTTGGGGACGTCCTCATTTGTAAAACTGGTATAAAAATAAAGTAAACAAAGTTTTTTTTTAAATTGTAAAAATGCAGAAACTTTCCTGTAAGGGGTAGGTTTAGGTGTAGGGTTGGTGTAGGGTAATAGAATATACAGTTTGTACAGTATAAAAACCATTACGCGTATGGAATGTCTCCATGTGTGTGTGTGTGTTGTGACAAGTCCCGGTTAGTCTAACGCAGTATGTAGCAAGGTTTTTTAAATAATAAATAAAAAGAATAAAAATTACATAGAAAAGAGATAGAATAGATAGAGCTAGTGTTAGAGGGTCAAGTTATTATTATTTTTATAATAATTAAAAAGAAAACAAGTAGATAGAATAGAAAAAGAATAGAGAACGCTAGTGTTGGAGGGTCAAGTGTTTTTTTATAAATAAAAAGAAAACAAGTAGATACAATAGAAATAGAATAGAGAGTTGTAGTGATAGAGGGTCAAGTTTATTTGGAAGATATGTGTCTTTAGACATTTCTCGAAGATGGCTGAGATGAGTTGGGTAAGTCATTCCACCAGCAGGGAACAGTTAAGGTAAAAGTCCATGAAAGTGTTTTTGTGTTTTTTTGGGATAGCAATACAAAGCGCTGTTCACTTGCAAAACACAAGCTTCTAGAGGGCACATAAGTCTGAAGTATTGAATTAAGGTAAAGGGGTGCAGAGCCAGTGGTTGTTTTGTAGGCAAACATCAATGCCTTGAATTTTATGCGAGCAGCTATTGGTAGCCAGTGCAAGTTGATGAACAGAGATGTGACATGCGGTCTTTTTGGCTTGTTAACGACTACTCTTGCTACCGTATTCTGGATTAATTGCAGAGGTTTGATAGAACTGGCTGGAAGACCTGCCAAGAGAGCATTGCAGTAGTCCAGCCTGGATAAAACAAGAGCTTGAACAAGGAGTTGTGTTGCATGTTCCGAAAGAAAGGGTCTGATCTTCCTAATGTTGTGTAAAGCAAATCTGCAGGACCGGGCAATTTTAGCGATATGGTCTGTGAAATTCAGCTGATCGTCAATCACAAATCCAAGGTTCCTGGCTGTCCTGGAAAGAGTTATTGTTGATGCACCTAGTTGGATGGAGAAATTGTGATGACGTTATGGGTTTGCTGAAACCACAAGCAGTTCTGTCTTGGCAAGGTTGAGTTGAAGGTTCTTCATCCAGCAAGAAATGACTGTTAGACATGCTGAGATGCAAGTAGCTATCATTGGATCATCAGGATGGAAAGAGAGGTAGAGTTGAGTGTCATCAGCATAGCAGTGATATGAAAAGCCATGTTTCTGAATGACAGAACCTAGTGATGCCATGTAGATAGAGAAGAGAAGTGGTCTAAGAACTGAGCCCTGAGGCACCCCAGTAGCTAGATGTTGTGACTTGGACTTCTCACCCCTTCGGGATACCTTGAAAGACCTATCTGAGAGGTGAGACTTGAACTATAATACTATAGATAGATAGATAGATAGTTTAAAATATGAACTCTATCGGGGAATGAACTTGTAGAACATGTCTACTGTAGGGGAATGAACTTGTAGAACATGTAGAAGACTAATGGTTGCTACACCCCTGATTTCTTCCCACAAAACAGAAAATTATACCATCAAAATGGCCTGCCGACCCTAGAAATTAAAATAAACTTAAAATGCTAAAAATACATAAAATTAAGAAATTAAAGTTATTTTTTCCCCTTTACTAACTATTGTTTTTGTTTGTTTCCCAGTTTCTGTTTATTAAAAAAATTAAAGCAAGTAGCTATAAAAGGTGGGGTCTTTGAAAATTGTGTTGAATAATGGTTAGCTTTCGAGTCAATAAGGTTGAGGACAACTGCTCTTCATGCAATGGCCTTATCTCTATATGTTAAGGGGAGGATCTGCAGGTACTAGTATAACATTAACATTGCTTTAAAGGAGGTTGGGTTTAAAGACCAAGTCTGCAATACGACTTTTAAAAGGTTTAATTCATAGTCCAGATGAATGGAAAGGGTAAACAGAAACAAAAATTGATCTGCCTTCTAATTAAAATCGACCTCATCACCTCCCACTTCCTGGAGCACACTGTTAGTTTTCTTGTCATTTATGAGGCTCCGAATTGAGCAAGACTATTGGCTTTTGGGGATTTACAATAATTACTGGGCTGCTTTCAGACTTGCTGTTATGAGTTTAAAACAACGATTCTTTTAATTGGAAATTTGTTAAAGAGAAATACATGAGAATAGACACCACTGATGAGAAACCACAGAACTCAAATGGTTTTGTGATGTGTACAGCAGTCAACAAAGGTTGTGACCTTTGAGCAATGTAATTATGAGCTCACAGCTCACTGCAGTGAGTGACAGTCCTCTTATGGTGCTCAGTTTCCTACTTTCAAAGGAGACAGTGCCTGTGAGACAACAGCACAGATGGGGCCTATGTGCTACCAGCATTGTTTTTACATCAGGGTCTAATAAAGCCTTGCATGCTGATGTAAAACACAGTGTCATACACTCTTAGCTTCTTTTTACCACTCAAAGTTATGCATAACATCATAGTATCTCCCTTGCTAGAGGCTTATTCTGATTGCATGAACAGTATGACAGTTGTGTGCATAATGGCTCTCTGTAGCAGAGTAGTCCAGACACTGAATGGAAGAGATGTCTCTGCTTGATTGCATTACATGATTTGTGCTTAGACATATAAAGAGCCTTTCACCAAAAAAGAGACAGCTTTAGTTCAATATCAATGAACAAATGTCACAGACCACTAAAAATAATTATACGCCACAGCCCAATCAATGCTTTGATTATGAGTATATTGTATAAAGGTAAACAAATGATCTGCAGTTGCTGAGTAGAAGCTTTGTTTAAAAAATGGGGGGAAATTATAAAAATGGCTTTGAAAGCAAGAATGCCTTTTAATAAATGTAGCTATATCATGCCTTTGACAGCAGTAATGTACTAACAGCTACTCTGTTGTACTGTATTCACCAACAAAAGCAGAGCTCCCCCTTCTTTGTGGAGTCTGACGTTTATGACACAATAAATTATATAAATAGCCAAGAACTACCAAACTGAACAGAACCTCCTTCAAGCACATGAATCGCATGTTCTTCACTAAAACAGCCTGTGAATTAATTCTGTTGGCTTACATTTATGTTAAAATATGAAGTTAAGAATGCAAATTAATCATCTGGTGTTTATTAATACAGCATGAGCCGAGTCATGCAGTAATGTAGCCTATTACACAGCAGAACTCATTGCCCTAAAACAGATCATAAATGGTGCTCAAAAATATTGCCGCCTTGCGCCACACTGTGGTCATACTGAGTTACAGCTTCTCTTGCACTTGCATTTTGTACATTACAATGCTATAATTGTAACTTAAATCTGCATGTATCAAAATGGAACTGGAGTTTTCTTTTTACCGTGAACCGGTAAAAAGTTTTGAATCAATGACTTCGACAGCTTTAACCTAAAATCTTTGGATTTGTAATTTCGTTCTAATTTCATTAGAGCATTTTCCTGGCGAGATTGCGCTAATCATGAGTCACGTTCGAAGTTGTCACAAAATGCCGATAAAAACTTGTGACAGACAGCATATTTTATATAAAACCTTAACACCGACGCTGCTTCTGAATCAGCTGTGAACGCTTGCTGCGTGACTCCAGCGGCAAAATTTATATCAACTGCAAAGCGTCCAATGTGCAACAATATGACAGACGTCACTGTATAGAAGAAGGGCATGTAACTCGTGCACTAAAGTGTTTTGAAGGCCTAGGATAATTTTCGGTGTTCCTTTTGGTCATTTTGGTCTTTCATTACATGGAAAAGAGCGACCAGAGAATTCTCTAAAAATTGAATTTAGAAATCAGAAAGTCATGAAAGAAACAATGAGGGTGAGTAAATGTTGACCATTTTAATTTGTGGGTGAACTATTAGTTGTGCCATATGTTTTTACGTAGCTTGACAACCATAAACAGCTTGCAGGTAGACTAGCCAAATGCAGCTGTTCACAAGGGGTAAGAGGGTAAATGATGTTGTTGCAAAGTGTGAGAATTGTGGTGTGTTCATGCCGTGTCATAAATATGAAAACAAAAAACGCAGGACCGTTTCAACTCACCGAATCATTCAGACAAACTACTGAATCAACTCACTGCATTATTTCCATGTCAATGAAGTTCTGGATGGGCAGGCGAAATACTGAAACATCTTTAGCTAACTTCAATAGGCATTGGGGCTGTTTGACAATAGGGTCAATATCACTGTAGGGTGCCTTTTGCTGTCCTGTACATAAATAACTAATTTGCCATGATAACTTAACTATGAAAGGGTGTGCTAAAAACTAAAATGGATGGGGGGAGGGGGTATATCAATGTGATTGAGAATGTAATTATATTATTTATTATATAATTTTTTTCGAAGTTGAATAAATGTTTCATTGTCATATTTTGTCATGCTTTGTGTGTTCTGCTTTATGTGTCCACCCCGTCATGTGCTGGTCCACCCTGTCGTCTTGATATTTTAAAATAAATTTTTTAAATAATAATTAAATCATATCTATATAAGCCAGTGTGTTCAATAGCTGGGTGTGGGGGCAATAACATGCAAACAAAAAACTACATCCAAATATCACGGTTTTCCACAAATAAGAAAAAATACATTTGCAAATTGTATCAGTTTCTTTAAAAACACATGGTTTACATAAAATCTTTTATGTATTTATAATTTGAAAGCAAACAAATAACCCTGTTTAGGAAAGGGACATCATACCTTTCAGAAAATATAATTTGCATCTTAATATTGCAATGAAAACGTGTTTAACAGTAATATATGTGTCCATGACAGGGTGGACATATCGTATGGTTTATGCTTCGAATAATGACCCATAATTATCTAAAAAAATGTGTGGGAGCTCAGATAATATATTTCTATAGTACTTAAGTGTCTACTGTTTGTGACATGACAAAAAGCGAATGGGAAATTCCATGATAACTTAAAATAAAAATGGCTATGAAAGGGTGTGTTATATTAGGCTAAGTTTTTATATTCATAACAAAAGCATTACTTGGCTCTTTAGATACATTTTCTAGAGTTTTTTTTTAGTTTTGTATAAGGGGATGCGTGTTATTTTGCTATGTCCCATGTACTGCTCATTAAATTTGAATGAGAGTAGAATATAGCCAAATCATAAAATTAAAAAATTATCCTATTAATATTTTGTTAAAAAAAAAAAAAAGTAAACTCAATTTGAGTGTATTGATCATTTGGTAATAAAAATTAAACCAAAATGTTTGAGTATTGTGAGGGTTGAAAGGCACTCTATGGTGATATTGACCCAATAATATACACTGAAAATGAAAAATGTTAACAAATGCATTTTGGCCTATATATTTCTCTAATTATTTTGTGCATCTCAAGATCGGTATTGATTGGTGTAATTATTTATTGTGATTTTTTGAAGTTGATATTGTCATTAATATTATCAGATAGGGCTGCTCATTGGAGTCTTATTATATTGCTGTAATGAGACTCTCACAATAAGTCTCAGTTCACTGTAATGCACTGCCGCCATTGACTTGCTTTATGATTAATATTCCAAACAGAGGCTGTTAACAAGAGAAAAGAGATGCATATTTATTTGATAGACTTTATTGTGAGTGTATTGATCATTTGGTAAAAAAAAAAAATATTTTTATTTAATAAAAAAGAAGAGTTTGTCCATGTCCCTTGAATGGTTGTCCACCCTGTCATATTGGGGAATCTGCCCCTTTAAGAAAAGGCCATCCCCTTTAGTGACATTAGGACAACAGAATTTTTGTCTCTTAAGTGGTGGGAACTTCAACAGCTGAGGTGAATAATTTAGTGACTTTTCAACTAACACATTTTTTTCGTATGAGTTTGCTTACTTGCTTTGACAAAGCTTAACATGTCCACCCTGTCGGCATAAAATATGCTGGAAGTGATTAGAATACAGTATTTTCAAAATATGTAGGTTTAAATATACCAAATTCTCTTCAACAACCAGATTAAGCTACATTGAAGATCACATCAAAGTTGCATCTGTTTGTGTAATACTACACAATGTTTAACAATATTTCTAATTTTAATAGAATTTAAGACTATAATTCTATATATTTGTGATTCAATGTTATATCTTCCTTTCGTTATACAATTGGCAGGCATGAACAGACAATAAAATTCACTGAGAATCAAACAGTCAAACCTATTTAGAAATTATGACCCATTTGAATAAATTTTCTTTAAAAGGAGATAATTCTTCTGAATAGGCTATATAAAAAAGAAAGTACACAAATGTAAATATGCCAAAAAACTTAAACCAAATCATGAAGTACAAACCTCAGGCATGGGTTCCATAAGTACTGCAACATTCAAATAAATTACTGAAATTTCATTTGCCCCCAAAACTTGATTGCATCAGTGATACAGTTATTCATTAGACATTTATTAAAGCCATCATTAAACATACATATCTATCCTAACTGTTAACCACATAGAAGAGCACTGAAAGTTTGCCTGAGCCACAACAATATCACGGAGGACCATCTAGATAATCACATATGTGAACCAGTCAAGCCACTTACAATCATATCAATGGACACACTGAAGATGAGTTTTAACAACTGCATTTGTCACAAAACGGGTCAAATAAAGAACACAGACCTGTTAGGTTTAGTTTACAGTGGAGATATTGCACAACCTATATCACATCCGATTGAAGTAAAATCCTGTTTTACACAAGACCCACAACGATCACCTTTTGAGGATCAAATCAAATACAGGACGTTTGCATCGTTTGTTGAGTTAAGATCTGTACAACACTTCTATTTGGTTTAGACAGTTTACGGTACAACATTCCATTATACATATATATACACATTAACGCACCATTTGTCACAAAAGGATCACTGTGAATACACAACAGGCTGGTGAGCGGGAAAGCAGGGGAGGTTTCGGGATTGGATCAGGACTCCTTGACTAAATATATTGCCTAAAACACACCAGTATTGGGATGTTTTATCCTCACTCGTGGAAGACACTGCCGGTTCAGCTCTAAACTCCTTGGGTATGGCGAGAAGTTTCAGGAGTAGTTGGTTTAAGGATCCACATTGTGTAACTGGGATCACACTGGGACATACTAAATGCGGTTTAGTCTAAAACCCAACATGTGACGAGCATCTTCTCTAAAGATGATCTTTTTGTGAAGACGTTTGCTGCTGATGGCATCCTTGGCTTTGTATTTTGGCTTTGCGTTTTCATAGGGCCCGAGTGTAATGAACAAGCAGCTCCAAACACCTACATGCTCATCCAGGCATGCAAAACATACCTTCTCTTGATGCAACAAACCTTCCTGAGCTTTCAACCATCTCATATGTTCTCAAGTGTTACAGTATTAGTGTGCAAACATGTTTATGTAGCAATCGAATACATTCGACGGATTCCTCCCTTTACTGGCCTTCGCAATCAGTAACTCTCTACAGTAATGGGTTGGAAGACCTGATCAATGACGCTAGGTCATTGCGTCTTTCTCTTCAGGACATCCCTGAGACATATGTGATTGCACAAAACCAATCTCTTTTTGTATGCCTATCTGGCTAAGGCATATTCAACACATCGGAGGGTGTACCATTGTGTGTGTTTTGTCAGGAAAAGGGACGTCAGGGAAGCAGCGACAGCTTGCTCACGAAAAAGAAACAACGTTTTCACTACAACTACCTTATTTAGGTGCAACGACACAACACAAAGCAAGACCACCCACATTGTGCGACTACGTTCTCCTTAAGTGACATGCAAGTATCGCAAGTGGCTAGTGCTAACAGCCGAGGGGGTTAGTTTCGATGATGGAAGCTTGTGCAAAATTTAAACAACGTCACAATGGGTCATCATTGCAAAATCCAAAATCCTGCTCAAGCATGTAAAATACGGAACGATAAACCATTCGGTTACAGTACAATGTGACGCACGGTTAAAATCATTAGATGGTGCCCCTTATTGTAACAGAACATGCTTCAGACAATTAGCAGACATACTTCAGATATCATATATCTGAGAGAGCGTGGCGGTGGATGGTTTTACAACAAAATGTCCACCAAAACTTTTCATTTTCAAAAAGAATCTAGGATTATAAGTTAATAATAGGAGACTGGAATGAATAGGCAAGATTTAGCACGTGTGCTAAGTGTATGTTGGTCCAGTCACTGTGTAGGTAGTGTAAAAGGGTGCGTGCGAGTGTTTCTGTGTGTGGTATTTTATTTTCACACCTCCCTCCATCAGTTGGACTCGAAAAACTGGGAATGTGTCTAAAGAATTCAGTTATGTTAAAAGATTTAACTGCAGTAATGCTGTGATTTCTCACTTCATATTGCAGTCTTTATCAGTGCAGGCAGTGTTTTATTAATGTTGCATTGCAAATTGACGTGCACAGATCTGATGTGCA
The DNA here is from genome assembly GCF_001515625.1 of Sinocyclocheilus rhinocerous. NCBI lineage: Eukaryota > Metazoa > Chordata > Actinopteri > Cypriniformes > Cyprinidae > Sinocyclocheilus > Sinocyclocheilus rhinocerous. The sequence goes on along the minus strand of NW_015660140.1, from coordinate 790,902 downwards.
CTGCAATGTGTGATATAATTGGTCCTTTCTGTGTATAATTGACGAGTGTCTGTGTTTGCATGTTTTTTTAGAGACTCCATAACCTCTCTGTCTGTGTGTGTGTTTGTGTGTCTGTGTGTGTGTGTGTGTGTGTTTATTCCACGGAGAAGAGGCTTGCAAAGGATTTCCGAAGGTTGCGGATGGTCTCAGCCTTGGCTTCGTCCTGACTAGGACTTTGGTGCTGGGCGGCCGGCGTTTCTGGAATGTTGAATGTATTGGTAAGAGACTGGGATTTGCTACAAAGAGAAGAAGTGGCAATAAAGGAGAGGAAGAGGCTATTAAAGTCATGCAGCAAACCCATGGAGACGGCTTTATAAAGGTATGGCAGAGAAAAATAAATAAGCTGTGAGAGAGAGAGAGAGAGAGAATGAAATTCAAATGCTTTCTTTTGTGTCATTCATTTAAGCAATCATGACTCAAGTGCAATGTTTACATCAGCCTTTGGACTTATGAGAAATGGCATCTCTGGATGTAGAGACATGCACTTTACTCTGCGTCATTGTTTATTCTGGGCCACTATTCCTTAATAAAGAACCAAGTGCAAAGGCACATCTCTGGAACATAAATAAATAGTATGTTTTCTTGTTTTTTTTTGGGGAAGAATCAGTTTTATATTGTATTAGTCACCTTAGAACTTAATTGAGGAATAGTGGGAATAAGATGATCACATTCATACTTGCTGACAATCGCTTGACAGTGAAAATAGATCAAATGCACATTTCCGTTCAGAAAAATGCAGTTTCCACTATCAAGTGCATGAATGGTTTGGGTGTAAGACTGAAGGAAGCCATCTTTGGCATGCAAAATACCAGATCATCTAGTGTGCATTCTGTATCTCCATTGTTTTAATTAGGCGTCTGCCTATATGTATAAGCCACATTTATCATTATCACCATTATTGTAAAATGTCATTATTATCATCACCATTATCAAAATCTGTTTATAACTATTTAAAGTCATTAAAGTCGTCATAGTATGCTTTGCAACATCTGTTCAGGAGCTTTTGGACGTGTTTATCCATTAATTTCATGCTCATCTGATGCATAGTTGGTAGTAGCTAATACACTCATGGCCAAAATATGGAATATATACTAAAAATGTATTAGATTTCAGGCAATTTTCCATTAGGCATTATCCAATTTTTGGAGCTTGCACAATTCCTATTTTGAAAAACGAAGATATTGTGATAGCTGTGTGAATTAGTAAGAACAATACAGGGTATAATGGCATCGTAATTGGCTGGCAAGTCAAGAAATGACCAATCAGACCAGTAATTAGCTGGTCAATCAGACCAGTAATTAGCCATCCAGTCTCTTATATAAAAAATAGCATTACCATGACATCACTGTGTAAAACATAGGTTTTCTGATGAATCACACTTCATTTGAACTATCCCAATACCCATGTTGAAATCTACTCATACAGCGCTTCCCATCCTGCAGCTGTCACTGTGTTCTAACTAAGACATTTAAATGCATAGTAAATTAACATTTTAAAATACATTTAAACACTTTAAAATACATTTAAACATTTTAAAATACATTTGATTGTGAATCTAAATCAAACCGGGAGGTCTGTGTTTATAACCTATACAGCATTTACCCCAATAGGTTTCCCCTAACTCACACAGTCACTGTCAATCAGCACCATCAACTTGTCATGCGATTATAGAATTTTACAATGTAGCAGAGGAGAATGGCCACCATCTATCTGATGTAGTCATTTGCGTGGGTAATGAAACATCATCAATAAATGGAAAAACAAGCCCAGATGCTAATGAATCATAAAAACCTTCACATCCAGTCAACTAAACATACAAATATGACATGACAGAGGACAAAAAACATCTTACTTAAGCTGCGGCGATCCACTCAGAGCCGGGTGATCAGGACTTGGTTTCTGTGGAGGTGTGGGTTTCTGCTGCAGGGGAGGTCGTGCACCTCCTGGACCTCCCTGGCCCTGTGCAGTAGGCCGTGGTTGCTGAGTGGTAGGAGGGCGGGGACTGCCCTGCTGTTGCGGGGCTGGTTGAGGGGCGTCCTGGCTCGGCTGTGACCCACCCTGGGTGGGCTGCCTGGTTGGCTGGCCTTGTCTTGGCTGTTGAGGCCTCTGCTGAGGCTGGCCAGCTGGTTTGGGACCCTGGCCACCAGTTTGAGGCCTCTGTTGCGGACCACCTTGCTGGGGCCTCAGTGACTGAGGAGAGCCACCCGGGCCACGCTGGGCGGGACCCTGTGCTGTGGGGGGCCTCTGCTGACCTGCGGCCCCTTGACTGGCTTGTCGCTGTGGGGGATGATTGGGCCGGGTTTGTTGGGCAGGGGGGTTCTGGGCATTAGGACTGGTCACAGACTGGGTTTGGGCAGGGGGCTGGCCCTGGGGAGAGGGACGCTGTTGGGGTGGGGCTCCTTGACGAGCAGCAGTAGTGCTAGCAGCTGCTTGTTGTGGACCTCCTAAAAACAGAGCTTATTTTTACTGTGTAAACAAGTTGTAATATAAGCATATAAGCACAAACTATTAAACACAAACTATTAACCCTTTTATCCAGAGATCTATTGGTTTTTAGAAATATCTGTCTTAATTTACTCACGCTCATGTCATTCCAAACCTGTATGACTTCCTTTTTCTGTTTGCTGAATGTCTAAAGTCTCTATTTTGCATACAGTAATAGTAATTAGTGATTTTTGCCATAAAGGCCCATTCACATCAAGATGGAAGCTTGTTACAAAAATTTGGTGCGAGAAAACATTTTAATTTGAATCAACAGCTGTTAAGATATCAGTTCAGAGCAACACAAACACTTGTGTGCCATCATGAGAATTTTTTTATTTTATTACAGAGAAGTATTCGACTCTCTTTTCCATCGCACCGCAAAGAAAATTGGCCAAACAGTAAGATTTGCGCTATTGGTCATGCCTAGAGAGATGTTGCTGTAAAATGACTTTGTGGTGCTCACAAACAGAGTATCTTGCTAAGCAACCATGAATAACAGAGGAAGAATCTGGAATCGGCAGTGAAGATGGATATTGAGCAGCTGAAGTATTTTGGTGTTGGCATGTAATACAAAAATAGGATTAACTAAAGTCTGAGTAAACAAAGAAAATATTCACTTTGTTAGAGCACATTACTAGTCTTGTGATGAGCAATTAACCTGTGAAAGTTTGTTTTCGTAATCTTTTGTCAAAATCTAAAAATTCTGGAATGCCATTCCTTCTTTGATGATGTCAGTTGAACAGGCCCTAAATCATTAAAAAAATTACTTTAAGCCACCCAGAAGCTATATTTCAAGATATTGTTCAAGGCTTGTGTGATAAACAGACCAAAACTTAACATGTTATTCACTAAAAATGTTTCCCACTCAGATTAGCAGCAACCAATAATATCTGGCATCAATTATGTCAAACCTGTTGCAGTGTATCTTCATATGGCATATTTGAAAGCTATGGGGTGGAGAAAGATTTTGAGTAATAATGATGTTTATTTATGTAGCTTATTCCCCCATAAAACTATTGTATGATTTCATAAGATTTCTGATAAGTTGTATGTACTATCTTCATGGTGCCCTTTTGTGGTACAAAATGACTATTTAGGAGTTTGGCAGTAAAAATCACTGTTTACTTTCATAGTATGTAAAATCACAGCTTAAGGATTCTTCAGAATATCTCATTATGTGTTCAACACAAGCAAGAAAGTCATACAAAATGTGAAGGTGAGTTAATGATGAATGAATTTGCATTATTGAATTATGCCTAAAAGGTTGGCTTATTATTGCAGTGTAATCCCTTACCCTGTGGAGGAGGGCGCTGTTGTGCCTGGGGGACTCTAGACTGAGAGATGGGTTGAGGTGAAACAGCTGGGACCTAAAATACACAACAAACATAGGAAGGCAGAGGATATCAGAAACCAAACCACACAGAAACAGAATGCTGGCACATACAAATTTCAGTGCAAGTTTTAGTATTTTTAGAAACACTAGTCACTTTTTAGTCACTTTTTTGGGGTCACTTTCATTAAAAAAACTTTCAAACGCCTGTAACCTCAAAAAGTGCTGAGCATCACTATAGAAACATAAATAAATGGCTGATGCCAACAAAAGTGCAGTCATTAATCTTCAGGCAATCAGTTTAGCACAAATGTGGAGGGAATTAAACCAAGCGATTTGATGCAGAGGTGATGAGAGATGATGTCTGAGTCTTTAGCTTATGCATTAAAGGCATTTCTCACTCTCTCATTCTCTCCCATCTGTGTGGCTATGAATCATTACAATCACAGCTTTGGGAATAATGGAGGATAGCAGTCTCGGCACTGTAATCAAAAAGGATCTCAGACTCAAGCTGTGACTACAAGTTTTGCATATTTCTGCTGAACAAGTTGACAATAAATACTGACTGGTGGGAGGAAACTACACCATTTTATTGTATTACTCAGCAGCTTTGCACTGCTTAATGTTGCATAATCAGAAATTACAGTTTTTATATGCATGCTTTTAGATCAGATATGCTATCAAGCAGTAGCAATATTTTGAGTGGCCAACCGAACTGCTCATTAAAATTTGATCTTTGATTTTGCATGGAGCAAAGCTTTTTTAACATCTCACATGAGAATATACAACTTTTCACACAAATGATGATTACAGGGGCAGATTATTGATTCATAAATACTTATTTTTGCACTGTTCCTTGCAGAAAAACACTTTTTCTGTAGTGCATGATTTGTAAATGAATACATCTTGGCATTTGCATCACATAACCAGCTCCATATGCATGTATTTTCTGATGTAGTAAACTTTCTCAGCAGCTCACCTGGTACAGCATTGCATTTGCTCCTGTGACACACGAGTTACAATAAAAGAGCTCAGAGACTTGTAGAAGCAAGCTAAAATTGCATGGTTGTTTCAGCAAATGCATTATTTATCTCACGTTTGTTTAGTTATTTTGTTATCTGACATTTCATTTCTAAAATGCTGCATTACGTACAACAACATTGTAACAAAACGTTGTCTGATTCACGTTCATCTGTTGCAGATAATACTGGACATGCTTTTAGAGCCACTCACAGACATTTCACTCTGAAACAAAGCGTATAAGAAGCAACGCAATATCATTTTGCAGAAATATCACCACAGACACGTTCTTGTTTTCAGGTCTAGGTTGAGAATATATGAGGATGTTTTGAAGCGAGTGTGTTAACCTGAGAACGGACTGGAGTGGGAGCTGAAGTGCGTGCCACAGTCTGGTTCATTTTAGCCACAACAAGATCAGCTATTAGAGCCCGGTCCTCATCCTGCTGGTCTCCTATGAGAGGCATTGAGCAGCCCACGACCTATTAGACACACACACACAGAGTGTTTGCCCAGGGCATTAAGGATATTTCATAGAGCTATTTTAAAAACTGATTGTTTTTGCAGATGTTGTTACCTCTATGATGTAATCTCGACCGTCTTTACCATGCAATGCCTCTACAGCGCATATATCAAGACCTCCGAAAACCTCAGAGCATACGTCCACCCACATACGATACCTGCAGGGAAAATCGCAAATGATGACCTTGTGCATTCCACTAAAAGCATCCACCCACACTGTTGCCCAGTGTAAACAAGGGAATCAGGATTACTGTAGAGCAAGACTTAATATTTGGCTTAGTATCATCGACTGCTTTGATTGAAAATCCTCTAGCAAACTAAACTCTTACTTGTTACTTGTTCAGTGTAGGCTTTTCCTGAAAAACAATTCCATCATCAATAATATAGTTTTTTTTTTTTTATCTGTAAATGACTTTTACATTATTATGATAATTAGGGCTGCACAATTTATTGAAATAAAACCAAAATTGTGATATGGCTCAATTAATTAAATGTATGTAAGTCATATTTAATAATAAAATAGATATATTTAAAATCACAAATGTTTTGGCCAAATTATGTAGCAAGAAGCAAACGAGGAACTTTTTATTTTTTATTTTTTCTGCATTCTAACTAAAATTGAATGTCATAAATGGCTAATTTGACATACTTTACATGTCAAATTATGTGAAACCAGAAACCTCAACATACAAATTATTTCAGTAAATACAATGCAATTTTCAGCATTGAATGAATTACTAATTAATTAACAAGTATATTATTATTACATTCAACATTTCTCTCGAATTTGAATTAAATGAGGTATTTTACAGGAAGAGTGGCATGTCCTATAGTGCTATCTACTAAGGCAGCTCACGAGGTTTTGGAAAAGAGCTATTAGCATGTGATATGCATAATACATAACATGTTGAATTATGCAAAATATGTCATTTTTAGATGAGCAAACATCTAATAAGGTTATCTGCTGCCATGTTATAGGAGCTGTATAATATGCCTTGTGTCGTGGAAGAAGGAACATCCGGTAAGATGTGTGTACCTGTCAGACATGGCCACCTGCTCTAACATGGCTGATCCAGTGTTGGTCTTCCAGTTGCCTGATATAGATGTCCTCCTGTCCAATAATACAACAGCAGGTATTACACAGTGTTTTACAATCAGTTCCAGTGATATTGTTAAAGGCATAGATTCCATCATGTCGTATTGACATGAAAACACTGCTATGGTTTTAGTCTCTTACATGTAGGCCTTGTAATTGTCACCGATTTTCTGGATTCGGATGTCATACTTGGCGTCAATAAAAGGCTCAGATGTGGCATACGTCTTTGTCAAAGCTACAACACTAGCAATGTCTTGGAAATCATATTGATTGTCCACTTTGACCTGTACAGAGAATTTGAATTGCACTGATATAGATGTAATCACAAAAAGACCAAACAATTCATACAATAATATATATAGGCTAGTTTGGACTTTTTACTTTTTACAGGAATGTCTAAGAAAGGGTTTCAATCATACCTTTCCCATGCCAGAGTGAGCATGACCCATCTTCACTACCACAGGAAAGCCAGGTGTGGTGATCTAATGATAAAAGAGATATATTACGATTTTTTTAAAGAAAATAATATAACACTTGTAACGTTACATTTCTATTTCAAATAAATGCTGTTGTTTTGAATGTACGATTCATCAAAGAATCCTGAAAGTTTCACAGTTTTCACAAAAATATTAAGCCACACAACTGTTTTCATAATATTAAGAAATGTTTCTCAGCATATTACAATGATTTTTGAAGGGTCATGTGACACTAAAGACTAGAGCAATGGTTGCTGAAAATTTAGCTTTGCGTCACAAGAATAAATTACATTTTAAAATATATTAAAATAGAAAACAGTTATTTTAAATTGTAATAAAATTGTACTATTTTACTATTTTTAATCAAATAAATGAATTCCTTCAAACCAAACCCAAACGTCTGAACGGTAGCATGTGTTTGTGTGTGTGTGTAGATATAAATATAGAATTCTATACATGCCATTACTCAACCATGTTTTTATTGCAAATGTTAATACGCAATATTGGCATGATATTTTTCTTATCTGAATGAATGATTTAACAGAAAATGACACCAACAACAAGTTGCTTTTCTTTGAATTGGTTATTAATAGGAGAATATGTTGCAGTCTCAGTGGTGCTTGATAGGCATCTTCTTTATATTGCTGCAGTAATTGAAATGCGAGAGCAAAATCTTTCTGCTCAGGGACAAAGTAAGCCCACTGAAAATTCAGGTTTGCATCAAAGGAATAAATTAAATTTTCAAATATATTAAAATAGAAAACAGTTATTTTAAATTGTAATAAAATTGTACTATTTTACTATTTTTAATCAAATAAATGAATTCCTTCAAACCAAACCCAAACGTCTGAACGGTAGCATGTGTTTGTGTGTGTGTGTAGATATAAATATAGAATTCTATACATGCCATTACTCAACCATGTTTTTATTGCAAATGTTAATACGCAATATTGGCATGATATTTTTCTTATCTGAATGAATGATTTAACAGAAAATGACACCAACAACAAGTTGCTTTTCTTTGAATTGGTTATTAATAGGAGAATATGTTGCAGTCTCAGTGGTGAGAGGAAAGGATTCTGGCAAAGAGTGTGTCTGGGATCATTTATGTGTGAAGATGCCTGCAGTGAAGGAATAGAAGGAGGTGGTGGCACTGTGATTTCTTTCCCAAATTGCACTGACTACTCTGAGACATATAGCCCTATAATTTCCGCGATGCGAAAACAGACTGGTTCGTAGAATCGTCATAAAAACGGAATTCCTATAGCCTAATGCGGACAGAATATGCCACATTTTGGACGAATACATCAAAAGTAGGTCAGTACACCATTCGATAATTAAATCTCTAATAAATCATGAATCGGTTAGTCGTGACTGGCAATGCTTCGGCTCGCGTGCTCTCCGCGCGAATCAATGTGTGAGAGAGAATGGAGTAGACTGTGGAAGCGCTCAGGTGGAGCAGAGAAGCAAAACTACTGTTCAAGGTTTCAACTGCAGGTCAGTTTCTTCTGTAAATATATGCTATTGTAGTTTTGTCTTTTTTTGAAAAGTAATCAAAAAGTAATCAAAAGTAATCAGTTACATTACTTTAATAAAGTAATTGAAAAAGTTACACTACTATTACATTTTAAATAGGGTAACTTGTAATCTGTAACCTGTTACATTTCCAAAGTAACCTTCCCAACACTGCACTGCAGCAAGCCTCCCCTCTCCTATTAAAACCTGAACTATGTCTATAAGAACTGTGCTGTACCAAACAATTATACTAGTCTGGAGTTTATGAAATTTCCAGTCTAGACAGGGCTATAACTATGCTAGGTTGAGTGGAGCAGTGCTGAACTGGGTCTTTTATGTTTTATGGTTTACTGCATCCAGGCACCGCTGTCCCTGCCACAGATGGGAGCTTTGTGCGGGGTCCAGTGGAACCGTCTAGACCCCTATAGCTCAGTGTTTACTGGTGAGGAGGGACAGGGACAGATGGTTAAACACTCACCATCTCCTTGTGGTTGGGGTAATAAACCTGGTCGATCAGTGGGAACTCCTCTGGACCCAACTGCTTGTACAATCTGGACAACTGAGCGAACTAATAGATGCGCGGCGACCCGCACACAGACATACATATATACACAAACATAGAGACATCTTTTATGCAGCAATAGTTACAGACATTTAATGGTAAAATTGTATGAAAGCCCTTTTGATAATGCTCTTCTCTTTTCTTCTCTTTTCTAACTGGAAACATGGAAACAGGGTTCCTACACTTTCAACCAATCATTTTTTTTCATGACCTTTTCAGTTGTTAAAAAAAACATTTTGATTGATTGTTTAAAATCATTTTGATTCATTTTGATGTTTGACAAATTAATTATTTAGTCTGATTTGTGAAGCAGCTTGACGTAATTCATTGAAAAGAATTGACTTAAAATTTATATATTTCTCACTATACAATATTAACATAAAGCTTGAACCTTTTTTTAGACTAGAGCTTGTAAATTGAATATAGAAATACAGACATTTTATAAGATTTTATGGTAACACAAATCCTTTATATATAATGCATTATCAGCTGACTCCACTGTGATGGTGATGTGACCCTGTCTCTCTCTCTCTCTCACACACACACACGTGCGCGCGCACCCACACACACACACACACATGATGTGCAAAACTCAGCATTTGAACAGTCAATAGCAAATACTTAAACTAATAACAAAACAGTAGCTGATTCAGAAGCGCCAGATTGTCATAGCAAAGTCAGAATTACCTCCTCTCCTAGGTTCACGAAACGGTCGTCCATAAAATGCATTGCTGTTCTGTTGTAAGTGATCTTAAAGATTCCTAAATGCATCTACTTTCGGAAGGCCAAATAAAGTGCTTTTGCTTTCGCCTAGAAACACACAGCGTCTCCCTGACATGGCTGCTTCAACACTAACTGCGGTTACTGAAACCACGCCTTCTTTCTTTGCGTGCACATTTGGGTGGCATTATGCAAATATTTCCACATAGTGAGGTAGATATGTGGGGGCGTGTTAGAACGAGCCGTTTTAGGGGGGCGTAGCAGAGTCTTAACTTTGATAAAGAATATCTCTTTGGTTTTGAGACTTTAGTCTTTGCAACTTCAGGGATCTTATCTATGCACAATCAGCTTGTAACACTCCAAAGAGAAAGGAAAACTTGAAATCGCATCATATGACCCCTTTAATGCTTTAATTATGCCTTGTAATGCACCTTATGATGTATTTATAATTGCATTATCTCATGAATAATTGTAACCACAATTATAATACATCATAATACTTATTTATTCATTGTTACCCTTTTAGAAAGTATAATGCATTAAAACAAAAGACAAACAAACCTTCAAATATTATAATGCATTTTAACTTTGGTTACAATTATTTATGAAATATGTAATTATAATATATATAATGCATACCTTTATAAGGCTTTAAGTAAAGTGTTACCAATTTGATTCATTTCTTTGATTTGGAAAACACTACTTTCCTTTACTTTGGGAATATGAAAATGTGTATTTTTTTTAATGAATGGAAACATATTAAAAATACATTATTAAATCCAATTGGATACATTAAGAACATCCCTAATTAGCTGATCGGTATGGATTGATGTATGCAGTGCTCACCATCCATGGTTTGTCACAGAAGTTGTAGACTGAGTGAAGGGAGTTGACACTGGGCAGACCAGCATACTGAAGTCCAATCACAATGTTTCTGTGGTCGCCATTCTTGGCCATACTAAAAGCATGCTGTCGCACCAGCACAAAATCTGGCTTGAAACACCTAAATGACCACAGAAATGTTAGTAATCATTTTAAGTAATTATACTTTGATTAATCAAAGCAAATCTATCTATTTATACAGTATATATACACAGAAGTATATGCAATACATATATGATCTTCAAATAAATCATCTTGATTGCTGCTCTAAATATTCCTAACATACATTAATTGTTTGCTGAATTAATCAACAAAGTAAGACCACTGAATTACATGTTTTCTCTGTGCAAAAAACAGATGTGAAACCTACTTTGTGATTTTGTTGCCATTGCGGATGGCCTCAATGTCCACGCTGTAGCTTCCCGTTGCGTGAACCACCAGATTAACCTCAGAGAAGTCAGCCTTGAAAATCAATGAAAATCACCAGATGGAATGAAAGGATCAATGCATGTGATCAGTAAAGTGGCGTTGTCAAAGCATTTATACTAAAACAGCACCTGAGGCCTGTGATGGGTTGCCAGTGTCGTTATGTTAAAACTATAAAAACTGCTTTTTAAAGCATACCATCCATATTTCCTTTTAAAGACAGGGTTTTTGACTGACATGTCATTAAAAAGTTCAAATCACAAAAGTGGAATTGTCAAAAGGCGTATTGAATCCTTGTGACTGCCTGGTATTCCAGAATGTTGCCAAAGTCTTACATAAATCCCTAGATTATTGTGTACTAATTACTAGTATTACATATAAAACTCTAACCAAACAAAAAATCAAGCAGTTGTTCAAAAACAAAATGTTTCTTCTGGTCGAAATTACTTTTGACTTATTGTAAAGCTGCCACCAAATCTGTCTCGTCCATGACTAATTATTTTAAAGGATATTATTCATTGACACAACAGATTAATTTTCTTTTATCCCTGTCTATAATAGATTAGATCTTGCATTTCATTACTAGAGACTGCTTTGATATATTGCCCCATCCCTTTTCACAAACACAAACAAATGCCACTGAAGAAATGACAGGCTCAATATTGCAATTGCAACTCAGAGTGATAACAATAATCTCTAGCCAGTTGATGTGTTTTAAGTCTAACATCTAATTCATTACACTGGCACATTGTTGAGTTGTACTGCTCTGTTAGTTTGGAAGAATAAAAAAAAGTCTCACCTGTTCTACTTTGATGTCAAATTCACCATGAACCTTTTTGCCTTTGAACACCTTTGCCCTGAAGAAATAAAGATGAAAAAGAAAACATTTTTGCACTTGTGAGTCATAGTTAAAAAAAAAAACTTAAACTGTGTGTACAAACTAGATTATGCAACAGTGAAATGGTGTGAAAATAATGTATTTCAAGTATTCATCAAGCATGAATTGTTTGTGTAAGGGATGCTGAGGAGTTTTGTTTCAGTGTCTGTAACTAGATTTCATGCAGCAAACTTAATAATAAAATTCAAATATTTATATGCTACTATTAACTTTAAATCCATTGTTTTTACACTTAGTCACTAAATAAAATAATTAGATGGATGGATGGAATGTTGCCTCCACTGAAAAGTTTATAAAATGCATATGAAATTAACTTTGTTGGTGGTGTTTTGGTTTTAATATTCCAGTAAATGTGTCACAAGCCCTCATGGGAAACAATGAGAGCAACATCACACACTTTAAAATTGTAAAGGTACTTGAGGCACCATATGGGGTTCCTCAGATCACCATACCAGAGGAAACTACTGGAGAACCTCCAGACATCCTAAGGGCAGTCCTCTTAGGAACCCATAAGTACTCTACACTGTCAGTCCCATTATAAAGGAAAGGCTTGCTCTTGAAATATATTTCTCAAAAAACATATAATTCCTTGATTATACATTATACAATAGGACATCTGAGCCATCCTGAAAGCGGTTCCTATAAGTTCTCCAGAGAGTTTCATCTGTGAAAACTCCAAAAGTGTCTCAATTACCTTGTCTTTTTCAAAGACTTTGTGTTAACACTATTTTTTCCCCCACGCACAGCCGGTCTACTCTTAAATCCATCAACGCAGAACCTTTTAATCTGAACTGAAAAGCTAATGTAATATACTTTGCCGTAGGGTCTTCTCCATTAACTGGCCGACTGAATTGTGAAATGCGCACAAACACACGCGCGGGCACACCCACAACTACACGGGCGCGCGTGCCAGAAAGGCCCATAGACTAATGAGTCACGACATTTGGATAGTGACTCTTTTTGGTCTGTATTAGCACGAGCTACACCTCAGGTGCGAGCCTGAAACGCGAAACAAACACTCGAATAATCTATTCATAAATCCAAGTCATACATTCAAAATACACAGGATCATATGCGTCTTACCAGTCTGTCTGCTGGTCATCAATGACCAGGAGGATCCTGGCGTTGCTCGAGCCGATTCCTCTCTCGGTGGCCTCGTTAAACGTAGCGGCGGCGGCGGCGGTGGTCTGTTTGACGGCGTTGGAAATGGAGGAAAAGAAGCCGGCGCCGGTAGACTGGCTGGGGGGTTGACGCATCTCTTGAGAGCCCGGCGAGAGCACCGGGGCTGGGCTCTGCTGCGGCGGATCGGGTCGCTGTAAATCGCTCATGTAGCCATTGGGCAAGTTGGACATGAAATTACTGTCCGATAGTCGACGTCGCAGGTAATTCATAGTGAAGATGAAAAGTGATGCGACGGTAAATTATTTCCCTGTAGGTTCTGCACGGCAAAAAAAATAAAAAATCCAAGACGAATGGAAAACCGATCAAGTATCTGATATCTAGGATGCAACCGAGCGTTTCAGTTTAAAACGAGACGCGAAAATGAGTCTATACGCAATTCTCCAGGGTGCACCTCGAAGCAAAGGTCGTGCTTCACAACATGCAAAGCTGCACTGCAACAAATGAAAGAAACCAAATCAACGCTTTAATAAAATCATGATTAAATATGCATAAATAAATACTCGTAATTAGCGTGATTGATTGACTTACATCACTCGTTCAACAATTGGCATTAAGATGTCATGCTCCTTGCATTGATGTTGAAGATGTTTAGGTCCTATTCCACGGGCGTGGAGAAAAACACTCGTAACGAAGAGGCACTTGTTAAAAGTGTGCTCGCTCGGTAAAGGTAGTAATTGTCATAAATGAAATTCGGTGAGGCAAAATCTCCGGCCAGATTCTCCGCGATCCGGTTGGGGCTTCGGAGGATGCAGGGATTGCATCACTCGTGCCATCCAATCCTAGTAATCCGCGCAGTGTTTTCCCTCGTCGTTTTTTCTGACCCATCATCAGTTTTTCCCGTTGCGCACGTTCTTTACGCACGGGACAGGTCCGGGATGTGTTGTTTAGATGCGTAAAATGATGAATGGAGAGGAGAGACGAATTTGGCATGTGCTTGTGTTCATTTTAAGGAAGCGAGAGACATCGATTGAACATCACTGACAGTGGGTGGTGCTGCCTAGTGATTGAAGAGCTTGTAACTAAAAGGTTGTAGGTTCAGACTCTGCAGGTGGCGATCCTTGAACTGTCACCATGGTGCCCTTGAGCAACACACCTAAACCCAGGTTGTACCTTTGGGACTGTCCTTGTACATTATAGGGATGCTGTAAGGGTCTTTAAAGAAAAGTCTCAGATAAATGACAATTAATTATAGGAGTGTATTATATTAGAAATAATAACTTATGCAAAATAATTTAGTTCATAGTGATGTTGGAGCAGTGTTAGAAATGAATGGTTATTTAATAATTAAAGGGCACCTTGGAATTTATTTTAAGGGACACTTGGGAATAGAATATAATGTATTGAAATACATCGTCTATGAAAAGCGAGGGTGGGTTTTCAGTACTCTGGACAGTGACTGTAGAAATACTCCTTCCTGTCTGTGTTTTCAGCACCCTGGACAGGGAATCTATATGTTCTTGATGTTGCTGTTAATAGGAGGACCGTCACTGGCTGTCACACTTTTTGCTCCAGTGAAAATGTCTCTTTGAAAGTCAATAGGGGTTATGCACACCAAACTTTTTTATTCTGTGAAACAGGTCATGTCGCTTCCAGTTCAGGTCTTTTGTATGTGCTTTGTTAAATATGACGCTTTTTTTACTCAAAGGAGATACCTAAAGATGATCATAACTGATGTCCATTGCATATGCAGATTTATATCTAAAAGATTTTTTTTTTTGTGTTCCTCACTAACATTCGGATATTGAAATTTAATAAAAGGGCAGCAAATAAATTCTGTTAATACTTTCTCTGACAAGCGGATGCAATGGGACCTGTTTTCCAGTTTGGTCAGGTGACGCCTGACATATACCCCTTTTCTGTATAGTCACATACCTTAAAGTGAGCATGAAATGAAAATGTACCCATTTATAAAATGCATATAATAGATCTTACTAAAAAAAACGTATAATGGCATGTCATAGCATAAATGTCATAACATAAACTTAATCTTCTCTAGTGACATATGCTGGATTTCTCCAATCATTTAGTCCGCTTATACCCCACCCCTTTCTTACAATTAACTACAGGCTGGCAGGCTAACTACAGGCTCAGATCTGCCTCCATTCAATCTGACAGACGGAACCAAGTCTCAGCCATACATTTTTCTTTTTTTTTTATCTGCTACACAGGCTAAGTTATAATACATTAGAAAAGATCTGTTGCTACTTCTGTTTCAGTTACAGTTATGAACTGAACATTTAACAAAACAACAACACTATAATATACAAAAAAGTAACAACTTATAATGAAAGTACAAAATGTGTGAGCTGACATTTACAAAAAATATCCTTGTCCTGAGCACACAGTTCAAGCCTTCGAATCAAATTTATTGTCATATATCTTCTTATATGCTTGACTCTTGTATGTCAGTGTTTTGTTGTATTTAGAGCTATTATGAAACATAATGAAATAGAATTCATAAAAAATATTTTACACCGTTTTGAACTAGGCATTTGAAATCAATATGCAAAAACATTGTGTAAATAACTGGCCATTTGACTCGAATGGTACTGAAATAAGTCTGTGTGACATGTAGCCCCCGTCTCCCCTGTGAAGTAATTTATCAGGAAATGGACTGACATTCAAATGGAGGAACATAATGTTTACAGGCTCCACCCAATGCAACACAATACATTAACAACACATTCACTGCCTTTGTGTTTGTATGACTCTAAGAGATATATGCATTTTAATTTTCAACCATTTCATATTCATTGATTTTGTCATTTGTACAGGTTCTTAAGCATAATTGCTATGGCCATTTCTGTTTGATAATGAAATTGGACCTCACATAGAGAGAAAGACCCAATCAATAAACAAAGCATTGCTCACATGCTTTACTTGAGTGGTGAATCAGTTACACCCACATTAGCACAAAATGGAGGTGTGGGCAGCAGCAGACACCTTCAGGCACACAATGCAATCTGAGATGTGACTTTAAGAGAGCTATTTTACCCCAGAGCTTTACAGTGGAACTGCAGTCTATAATTCCTATGTCTTTCCCCTCCTCTTCTGAACAAGCTCTGCAATGAGGGGAAAAAATTAACAAATTTCTAACGAAAACTAAAAAGAATTAATAGAGGGGAAAGCACACTCTTGAAAAATGTACATGTTTCATACTTATTTTCTGTTTGGGAATATGATAGACCACAATTTCCTTATAATACATCAAAACATACTATACATCAGTGTAAGGTTCTCACACTGAAGTATAACTTTTATTTATTTTTTATTGTTTTGTTTTTTTCAGGCTTAATTTGACAGTAAGCAACATTGCTTTATATAAAATGTTGTTTGTATAAATAATAACTATGAATTATTATAACAAATATAATTCATAATATATCATTTTTTCCTCATATACCACCATTCAAAATGTTGGGGTTGGTAAATTAAAAAGTCCCTTATGCTTATGCTACATTTATTTAATCAAAAATACTGTAAAACAGTAAAGTTTGAAATATTATTACAATTTAAAACAACTGTTTTTAAAATAACTTTTTTAATTTTAATGTTTACGATTTTTTTTTCTTATGAATTAGCAATTACTCCAGTCTTCAGTTTCATGATCCTTCAGAAATCATTCTAATATGCTCAAGAAACATTTCTTATTATCAATATTGAAAACAGCTGTGCTGCTGAATGTTTTTGTTGGAAACTGTGATGCATTGTTTTCAGGATTCTTTGATGAACAGAACGTTTAAAAGAACAACATTTATTTGAAATAGAAATCTTTTGTAACCATGTTTCTACTGTTACTTTTGATCAGTTAAATGCATCCTTTCTGAATGAAAGTATTCATTTCTTTTAACGTTTAAAAGAACAACATTTATTTGAAATAGAAATCTTTTGTAATCATGTTTCTACTGTTACTTTTGATCAGTTAAATGCATCCTTTCTGAATGAAAGTATTCATTTCTTTTAAAAATAAAAATCGTACAGACCCCAAACTTTTGAATGGTAGTTTACATCAAATCCAGTTACCATTTTAATGTTGTTGCAGCTTGTTATGCTGGCTGTATATGCTATGGTATACAGATTTTTTATTGTTGCTTTTCTCAGGCTAGTTTCTAGGTTTTATTACAGTAGCACTGAAAAACACAAAAATGAGCTCACACTCTGCAGTGAGATAAAACTCAATTATTCTGCATCACATCCTCCTTCCCTTGTTAGTGGATTCTCAGGGAGTTGTTTTACAGGGGTCCCTTTCCCTTGAGAAAACAGTTGTTATTCTCCAGCAGGAACCAGTTGCTCAAGTCTCTCCATACAGTGCACAGTATGTGTGACATGAATTGAAGTGAATTGCCACTTCTGGTGTTGACCCTAATTCTGAGCAATTACATGAACAAAGGGAGCTAATACCCTCCTTCACAAAGCTGTTCCATTAGTGAATGAGCAAAAGTATTCATAAACAAACATGTGAATGGTTCAGACAATCGGTGCCATTTAAAACAACAGACACCATTTACACCTATACATATGGAAAACCGCCATCAAGCTGCAAATATTTGACTATTTGTTAAAATACTGGTTATTCTGCAAAGGCTGTCTGAGTTTATGTAAATATATAAATAAAAATGAGCTAAGTGATCACAGTAAAAATTAGTTATAGATGAAATGAACTAGTAAACAAATAAATATCCAATTAAACAAATTCCTTCATAATTTAGTGCTGGGCAACAATCGCGATTAATGGCATCCAAAATAAAAGTTTTTGTTTATATAATATATGTGTGTGTGCTGTGTATATTTATTATTTATATATAACACATTTTTTTCCCTTAAATATATTCATGCATGTGTGTGTGTATTTATATATACATAATAAATATACACAGTACACACACATATTATTATGTCCACAAAAAACTTTTATTTTGGATGCCATTAATCACGATTAATCGTTGCCCAGCACTAGAAAAAAAGGAATTCTCTTTAAAAAAAATTTTTTAAATAAATGCTAATAATAGTAATTTGACTACAATTCCTAAACTACATGATGGAAGTGTGAAATCATGCTACATTTTTTATAAACTGAAAAGGATGGCCATTATCAAAGCCAGGCAAATAAATACATCCTAAAATAAATGAATAAATTGTGGCATAGTTGTGGATATGCTAGCCTATAGATTTATAATGTAGTCAAAAAAACATTGTTGAATGAAATGTAGTATCTTTGCAGCTGGTAAGAACAAACATTGCATTGTCTTCACCTAAAACGTAGGCTACTTGCTTCAGTCCAGTTTTTTACTCTGCCCTGAAAACGACAACAACCTCAAGCCAAAAAACGTTAAGTGCTCTACCTGTTCTGCGGGCATTTCTTCTTCTCTGCACTAAACACACTCTTTAGTATCTCCAAAGAAGCACAGATACCAAAACTGAGATATTATTGTGTATATTTCTGCATTAGACAGGATGAATTCACAAGGAATTATTGTCATTCCAGATTTATACCGCAAGAGGTCGCTCTTCCGCTTCCCACGTGACGCGCCTCCAAACAACCGCGAAATTGCTTGCTTTGTGTGCAAAGCTCTGCACTTCATTCAGTCAACACAAATATAGTCTCATTTTGGCCTGTCACTATATATTCAAATATATACATAACCTTCCATAAGCAGCTCAACGATGTCTTGTTTAACCAAACTGGAAGTTTCAGCGCTTGAATGATTGTGAGAAACTTTTCTCACTGGTTTATAGAGACACATCTGCACTGTGTGTGGCATCCTGGGAAATGGGGTTATAAAATAGATGACAATCCAATAATGATAGGGAGTAGGCCTAAGTACAGTAAATATTTACAGTAGTTGATTACAGTGTTAACTCGCAGGTACATTGAGAGACAATCACAGGAGAGTCACAGAGAATGTTACAAAATAAACGGTGCATGAGTAAGAGTTTTGAGAAAGTGCTTGCACTGTTCAAACGGTTTTCTTTCGGGAAGTAAATTACCTGTATTAAGTGTACCTGTGTTACATTTTCTATTAAAGAAACGGTTGTATTAAAAGGTTATCCTTATGTAGAGCAGTAGCACTCACTTGTAACACTATGATGGCTTCCCTGTAATGCAAATGGGGTTAACTGTGTGTTTCAGTCATGTATGTAAGCATTTGTGGCTTTAGCATGCTCAGGCAGGATCACGCTGTACAAAGCTCTCTTCAGAACTCTGAAGTCTTTGTCTTTCTGCCAAAAAAGAAATAGGAGAAACAGAGCTATGGAAAGAAAAGGCCCAATGCATAAAGGTTGGGAACTGACAACATAACTGCATGTATGGGCAAGATGGTGGAATGACTGCAGCTCAGGTGGGCTAAACACTCTGAAAAATGCAGTCGGGTGAGATTTTAGATTAGGGCAATGGGAGGGGCTGTCGACAGGTGCTGACTCCTAGAGAGGAAACAAAAGACAGAGCAAGACTTGTTTGTGGATTCTAAAAGGATCCAGGAAAGGAAAAGTGGGATAGTGAAGTTTTAAAAGGATTTACAGTTCTATTGGTTTTAAATCTAGTATTTAGTGTTTTTATAATACCTTTTTTTTATTCTTCATTACAAATCATATTTCCAGCATAATAGTTTTAGTAAGAAGTTTAATTGAAAAAGAAATAATATGAATAATATTTCAAAGTATCTTAGTATTTGGTTTGGCTAATAACTTAAGTTGTATGTATGAAGCTGTTCTCCAGTTTGGTTTAAGATGATCTAAAGACCATCTTGAACTTCAGTGGGGGAAAAAAGTTCACCCAGATCAATGTCACAAATTTGATTTCATTTTGAATTCATTAGTTAATCTTAAATATTTTTATTTCTCTTGAATTGCACCATTTAAAATATTTTCAAAATCCTAAAATGTTCTGTTTAGTTTTAAATCCCAGATTAGAATTCCATATCAAAATATACGGTAACATTCAAGGAAAGGATCCTTCAGAATCCTGAAAAAAAATGATACGTTTCTGTTTTCAACATTGATAATAATAAGAAATATTTCTTGTGCAGCAAATCAGCATATAAAACTGATTTCTGACAGATCATATGACACTGAAGACTGGAGTAATGGCTGCTAAAAAAAATTAGCTATGTCATCACAGGAATAAATTACATTTAGAAAGTGTTTATTTTACATTTTAATGAAATATCTTGATTTTACTGTATTTTTGATCAAATAAATGCAGACTTTTTTCAAAAACATAAAAAAATAACAATACAATTATACAAAATACATTATACAAAATTTAGTATTTTATACAAAATACATTATACAATAAAAAAAAATACCAACCCCAATCCTTTGAACAGCGTATTGACTTTTTAATAAGATTTAATTGCATTCTATATTATATAATTTTATATTATATTTTTCAAAACTTATGTATAAATTTAATATTTGTGTACAGTTGCTCTTATAGTCTATGTTTGTAAGTGTAGTCTAATAAAGAAATAGTAGTTACAAATTTTAACTTTGTAATGCCAGGAAATGTGTTTCTCAAGAACAGTGATAATATAACAAGGAAACCATTCATGTCTCTGCTCGGCTGCCCTGGCATGTTGATACTTGGAGAGGAGGGTAGATCCACATTACCACCTGATTGTTTTATTTTGAGCTGTCCGTCTCCTGAAGTAATTCAATTAGACCACATGTACAGTCCCTGTAATACACACCTCTATATCTAAATTTGAACATCTCATCCATGATTGGGTTTATATATGTGATGATCTGTTTCATTATAAATGTTTAAACTAATATAATGTACCTTTTTTATTTTGCTTATTTTATTTGCCGTTTGATTTTAGCTATCACTTTTAGCCCATGTTGGGGGTGTTATAGTGGGGTGGGGTGGGGGTGATAGACAGCAGGCAATTCACAGCTTCTCCTTTGTCTCCTCGCATTAGGCACCTGTGGTGGTAGGTCGCCTCATGCAGACAAAAGCAGAGGGATGGGGCTGGCCTTCAAACAGCCAATAAGAAGCCAGAGAGCCATGATCATGGAAAGTGCAGAGCACTTGAGCTCAGTGACAATTCAAAGCTGAGTGAGGATCGATTCTGCCGCTCACAACTCAACTTGTTTAGGAGCATTGCACTGCTTAGAAAACCCTGAAGATTAGGAATGGCGGTCACTAATTTACACTACATTACCCGCATGAGCAGTGGCTTCAAAGTGTACATCTTAGAGGGTAATTATTACGTTTTATACCTTAATACCTGTTTAAACTAAGAATGACATTATGTGTGCATGTTATCTGCATTGTTTATTTTAATACCAGTTTAAACCAAGAATTACATTATGTGTGCATTGCGTATTTTAAAACAATAATCATTATTATTAGAATTCATGCACAATGTAGCATGAATATGCACCATACAACTGGAATTTATACTGTCTAGTCTTTTTAAAATGTGTTTTTTGGTGATGTTATACATGTTTATTTATTCATGTTGCTTATTTTTATTTAAATATATACGTGTAAACAATTCAAAAATTGATCTATAAATATTTGAAAGAATTTAAAATACGAAAAGAGGCTGAGAAACCCCTTTAACTACTGGCAAAATTATGATGCTCTTATTTTGAAGGTTAGTTGAGTAGAGTTTAGATGAAGACGTGCTTGATGTGTGTTTTAGACTGCAAATGAAAGAGATAAGAAAAAGGATGTGGGTCTGTTTTTTTGTCTTTAATCTCCCCTTGAAAAATATCCCTCCCTGAGGCACTAAAAATCAGTCATCAGTCAAGGTTTAAGGTGTGGTTTACACCCAGTCCCCCATCCTCTGTCATGCAGAGTCAACCTGCCTCTGTCACAGTCCACTGCTTAGGAGATCTGTGAGTGTGTGTAAGTGAAAGAGGCTTCTGCCAACAATGCCCCCTCATCGCCCAAGCCATTTGAGCATTTAGTAAACGTTCTCCGCTTGAAGTCTGATAGCGCCTAACGCTACACTTCATTCATGCAGTGGTAAAATACCTCAGATGTTAATCACCGATCAAATCAACACGGGTCCTGACTGGTCTAATATGCTGTTGATTTGATATCCACAGCCCATGATCTTGTTTTTACTACTTTCTAAAAGTTAAGAGTCAAATCATTGGTGTAGCAGATGTTCAAGTATAAAATCTTACATTGATTGTGGTATATGACTCATTAGAGGTGACTTACTGTGAAGGTGCGTATAGTTACTGTGAAGTTACTGTAAGTCACTATCAGTTGCAAATCTCTAACCTTTTTCTAGAGTGAATCAAAAGGATGTTGTGAAATCTCTCATTTCATAACAGTCAATATTAGGGGTCAAGAGCAGTTTTTAAAGGGGTCCTATTATGCTCTTTTACAAAGTCTTGATTTTGTTTCGGGGGTGTACTAGAACAGGCTCTCATACTAGGTTGTTCGAAAAACACATTATTTTTCACATATTTTACATTATTACAGCACCTCTCTCCCCAGTCTGACATGAACGGCTCGAATAGTTCCTGTATCAAATGAAAGCCCGCCTTCTGAAATACGAAATGTGCTGTGATATGCTCAAACAGCAACATTACAGACTAACTAAAGTTGAAAAAGTGAAAAAGCATAATAGCACCCCTTTAAGGCAATGTTAATGTTTCACACAATGCAATGGACATGTAAACTAATTCTGGTTCAAAACCTTGTAAATTAAAAATGTGTCAAATGTAAAAAAAAAAAAAAAAAAGAGAACGCCCGGAAGTGCGTTGGAAATGGCTCTTTCATCTGACAAATCAACATGGGTCCTACGCAGCGGAAATCCTGGCATGGAGAACACATGAAAGAAAATTACACTTAATGTCTGAGCCATCCCATCAGACTTCTGAGAGAGAAATAAGGAACTCCTTTACTTCCCTGATCTCTGACCGACTTCATACTTGTCATTCCAAAGAACTGGAGTAAGAAATCGATGGTTCCCTTTTCTAGTTTAAATGACTGGGCAGTTCCAGTACACACAGTGCAGAAAGCACAATGCAACAGAATGACGCCACAGAATAGGAAAACAACCTCACATAATGGACATACATCTGAGAGTTGCAGGAGGCTGTGAGTGCATCCATGAGGTGATCTAGGTTTGTAAATTAAAAATTTGTAAAATTAAAAAAAAAAAAAAAAAAGAGAGGGATATTTTTAATATTTATTTAATTACAATTTTTTTAACTAACATTTGTCTGGAGTATTCAGGATTGTACATATAGGCCTGCATGTATATATATATTTTTTTTTATTTAAATATATATATTATGGGTGGAAGGCTTTTTATTATATTTCTGTAATTATGTTACATTCTGTGTCTTTTTTATTGTTCACTGTTCATCATTTTACAAAAAAGTTCAAATCCAGCATAACTGATCATTTTGAGGCTATAAATTAGCTATTAATGAGCTTTAAAACCATTATCAGTTGTAGCATGGAGCAGATTATGAACTGTGAGACTTTGAGACTGTTGCATGACACTGTTTGTGATATTAGCATGTGAATGGTGATGTGTATTTCAGTTTGGATTAGTCTGTTACTATCGTTATGTTGGGTAAACATGCTGTGAGCCACATGCCTTAACCCACAAAGCCTGTTTTGCCCCTCAAAGCAGTATGAACAACAAGTGATATCCTCATTTGTTCACTGATGTCGTTTTTTTGGCTCGTATGTTTTCCAAATTTGAATGACATTTACCGTTAGCGGTGAATCAGCTGGGTAGTTCTACAGTAATACTCACAGAGCCAGTTGATCTTGCTCTGCCTCTTAACAGAGTTTACATTTAACGGTGGCCCAACAACGTTTTTTCCCACAATTAAGATACATGCGCGGTGATGCAGATCCAAGGATTAAGAGTTAGTTGTTTACTTGTTTGCCACACCTTTTCACAAGTAAGGGAATCGGTGACTGGCAATGACCGTGTGAGCACCCCGCAGCGATGTCATTTATCATATCTGAAGTCACACGGGCATGTGCTCATCTTTTCATAGGACAGCCCAATCTGAGGAGTGAAGACAGATTTCGCCACATGACCAGCGACAGGGTGCGGATGCGCCCTGCACATCCCATGAAGCGCAAGCACAGTTCAGAGAGAGGACGGACACTTGAAGAGAGGTAATGGACCGTGTACCATCCGACATGGGACCAATACCCAGTAGAATAATACGGACCGAGGAGAATTTAGTTTGCTCATTTTTTTTTTTTTTTACTTTCTGTTTCAGAAGAGAGAGGGCCCTCAGCAAGAGCCTGGCCAACAGTGCCCGCAGATCATCTGGGTTCAGTATTCCTGAAAGCCCCACATCCACATGGAGCCCAACGGCCAGCCCCACTCACCTGATCCCTAGCCCAGTGTACTCCACCCCAGTCATGGACGAGCCTCTGGCCCTAATCAAGAAACCGCGCCCAGAACCAGAGAAAACAGAGAGCCAAAACAAAACCACAACAGTCAGACAAATACAGGTGATTACTACTACTGTTAAATCAACTGAGCTTATGGCATCCTTTAAATTAAAATGCAATGTTCATTAACAATATTTAGTAGCAGTAGTAGTAGTTGTTGTTGTTTTGTGTAATTAAACCATTTAAATAAAAATTAAGTAACATGAATGACTGAAAAGCACACACTCTAAAAAATGCTGGGTGAAATATGGACAAACCCAGCGATTGGGTTGTTTTCAACCAACAATGTTTAACCCAACCTTCTGGGCAGTAACCCAACCGCTGGGTCAAAACAACCCAATCGCTGGGCTTGTCCATATTTTACCCAGCAGGAATCATGTAAAAAATTATATAAATGTAATATCTGATTTTTAGATGTTTTTAAATAACATCATAATTATTTAATTATATGATAACTAAATGTATAAATCAATATCTTAATAAGCATTAATAAGTATTATATGTGAAATAATATAATAAAATACAATTTTATTATACTTATTAATAAACACAACTAATTAAAAATATTAATAAGATTTGTTAATTTATTAACATATACAAATAACCATATATAATATTAAATATTAACTACAATATTAAAAAAAAAAAGTAAATATTGCATATATTTTACTATTATTTACATATATGTGTAAATACTGCATATCAATTTTTTAAAATAAGAATCAAAATTTTTTGTGTAATAAAATTGTACTATTTAAATATACTTAATAAACATAATTGATTAAAATAATAGAAATACAAATTGTTAATATTCATTAAATGTATATAAATAATAAGCAACTATTATATATAATAAATAAATATTATATGTAAAAAATTATATTATATGCAGTATCATAATATGGCATCAACATGTTAGAAATAATATTGTACCAACTGAATCCAACTATTAATTAACATGATTGATTAAAAATAATAGTAGTAAAACCTTTAATATTCACTAAAATATATATAATTGACAAAATATTATATATAATAAATATAATATGGTTTCAAAATATTTAAAATTTTATATATGAGATAGAAATATGTGTAGATCTTCTATACATTATCCATGGAATAATATTGTACCAAAGTCTGTGAATATTTCCAGACATTAGCCAAACAGTGTTAAAAGCTGGATGATAATCCATAATTAAAAGACCAATTTGTGGCTGTTCCATCCTCAGCAATACGTGCTGACTGAACACGTTCGGTGTATTATACCATCCTCTTCTTATAGTCTATCCTGAGGCCACTGCAGTCTGTTCATCCTCACTCACTATCTATGAGACACAACAGAATGCAGAAAGGCACTTTTGTGTTCCTGAGAGAGTGGCTCTTTAGAGTGCGGACAGGCCTCTGCCTGTCTCAGATATGCAATCCAGCCGGATTCAGGGAGAAAATCTGAGCAATGGGTGGAGGAATGCTGTCAACAAGTCTCAACACACCAGTGCTGTTGTTGACCTGCTAGTGGCATCAGGGCTGAGGGAGAAATAGTCTAGAACCACCAACCACAAACATAACTGTCCGTCTTGTCCATTTAGTTTCCCATTTTCCATCAGTTTTATTCATTA
This sequence comes from Sinocyclocheilus rhinocerous, assembly GCF_001515625.1. Taxonomy (NCBI): domain Eukaryota; kingdom Metazoa; phylum Chordata; class Actinopteri; order Cypriniformes; family Cyprinidae; genus Sinocyclocheilus; species Sinocyclocheilus rhinocerous. Next base: position 764,745 of record NW_015660140.1, on the reverse strand, counting down.
GCCATTCCAAAACTGCGTTATAGATGGATGGATGGGGGGAAAAAAATTATTGCGACAAAGATTTGCTGACCTTTGTTGTCTTTTTCAGATACGGCCTTCTGTCATCACCTGTGTTTCCTCTGCATCAAGGTCAATAAAAAAAGACTGCTGCAATCACTCCACTAGTAAGTAAAAAGCCGCAAAAGCACTTGGCGCTCCTCCTTTAACATGTCCGTGCAGATCTTTTCATCAGAACGAATAGTTTTTGAACATCATCATCTGATTCTGTCTCTCTACAGCTGTTACCCAGCACAGTTATGACCACGTTGAAGAGCATTTCCAGAGGAGCCTCGGGATGAACTACCACAGAGCCGCCTCCATCAGCGTGTCTGTAGATGACCACTTTGCCAAAGCGCTGGGTGATAAATGGCTCCAGCTCAAAGCTTCATCCTCCTCCTGCCATTCATCCTCTTCCTCGTCTTCTTCATCTCCACCCAGCAGTCCGACCTTCATCCACTCGCCCGGCTACAGCCAGAGTCCCAAAAGAGCTCGCAAAGATTCAGTCAGTCCTACCACGACCACACCAAACCTATGGTCTGATAAATGAAGAAGAGAGCAGAATTAAATGTAGATATGACCAAATGGACTCAAGATGCATGTGTAGGCCCATGCGTTTCTGCTGTAAAAAGCCAAAGGGAGATTGTGCGATCAATTGATGTGTTGTAAAAGTTGTCATGAGCAGATGAGGAATTGTTAAACGGGAGATTTTCGAAGTCTGACCTTTTTCGGATCATTTCATGGTAGCTAAGCATTGTTGGAGGTGGCTTTTGTCATTGGTTTCGTGGGTGCCACTGGTTTTTATGTGTTGACTGTGATTGCACTGATTATTACTAGTAACATTTCATCGTCTGTTGTAAGCTTTCTTCTGATAATACGTGCATATTTATATTAGGCAGTGTACCAGGATCTTGTAACCTAAAAGGAGCACTGAGCAAAACAGACCAAAAATTGCTAGGTCGGAAAGTTTCATGTTTTAATTGAAAACAAATGCTTGAAAAAAGAGGTGGGTAACTGTTTGGCAACTCTGTATGGGATACTGCTGTTCATTTCAATCCCTGTGTAAATTTCAAGCTTTTATACTATTGTACATATTTGTAATAAACACATTTTTTAAATGAATAAGTTTTATTTTTTTAAACAAACACTTGTAAAAATGGATAAAAACAAAAATTGTTGTGAACAAATAATCCGGATACATGTTCAAACGTTGGAAGTTTGAACATGAATTTTTTTACAAAAATATTTTGAATAAATATTGATAATAAGAAATATTTCTTGAGCACCAAATCAGTATATTAGAATGATTTCTGAAGGATTATGTGGCACTGAAGACTGGAGTAAAGGCTGCTGAAAATTCAGCTTTGTGTCACAAGAATAAATTTCTTTTTCAAAATATTTTTTATTATAATAATTCACAGTATTACAGTTTTTACTGTATTTTTGATCAAATAAATGCAGTCTTCTTTCAAAAACATTAACAGTAGCGTACATTTTAACAGTAAGCTACTCCAACGTACGTTATATATTTGTCTTTCTAATCTCTCATCAAACTTGTAGTAATAACTTGCTCTGCCACTTTTAATAATCAAATGAATTCATGATGGTTAAACTGCTGTTTCATTACCCCACAGAAAATAATTTGAACTCTTCAACAAACAAAAAAATACACAGTTATGCTCTTCCAATTGAAGTCTGTCAGCAAGCGAACAATGCTATGGGTCAACCTATTTTTTTAAGTAATCAGCATTATTTTCTTTAAGCACAGAGCTAGCAGGCTAATGAAGTAGATTGACATTCAGTCATCAATAAGTCTTTACCAGGTCTATTTTCAGAACAGTGCTGACATTAGATTTGTTTCACTCTGTCAAATGGCTAAATGGCCTTAGACTTGTAAGGGTCATACAGTAGTTTATTTTTTTCTTCATCAGAAATCAATAGATGAGATGTTGTATGTTTATGTAAATTATCGTTATGGGAGGGAAAAATTAGTCAGAACACCCGTGTCACTTTTTCAGAGGCCAGATTCAAGCACTTATATGTAAGCTTACCTTGCCAGCAGCTAAATCGCAAATAGATTTGACCTTCTTAGATTGTTTATGATAAATAGGAAACAGTTGGAAAACAACTTCCATGCCTGCTCAAAAAATTATCAACTGCCAGTTAGATCAGATGCAAAACTTGTCAATCACAAGATCAGGTTCAAGAAGCTGAGAAACAGGTTTGAATGAAGATTTGCTGGCACAAAAGCACAGTAAAAGCCATTGAACGGAGTTCAAAGAAGTCTTGATGTTGCCAAAAGCCCTGCCTTCTATACTCTGTTGCAGGCTTGACTGGCCTCATACAGGGGAGAGTCTAGTGTTTCTCAGAGAACAAAATGACTCATGCTCAGTGGCTTAGATCTCAAGGTGTTGCAGTAACATGATGTCCTTGTGGAATGTGGACACCTCAAGGCAGCTTTAAGTCACAAGAAAGGTTAGTATAGATGACATCATAGAGCAGATCCATACAAAATATAACCAGCAAGATTAACAATACTATTAACATTATGTTAGTTTGTTTTTATTGCATTTGCATACTTTTATGCCACCTGTGTGCACATAATAGTTGTTACATTTAGAATATGTGTAAAAAATTACAATAAGGTCCCATTAACATGCATGTACCTAACTGTACCTAACAAGGAGCATTATAGCATTTATTAAACATTAGTTATTAACTGTTCATTGTTAAATCATATTAACGCATACAACTTTTTATTTAAAAAATGTGTTAGTAAATGTTAAATTATATATTTACTATGTTTATGTTTATGCTTCCTTTTAGCATCCATGTTGTCTCAGGTGTCTCTCCTACAATCCATCACGAGAAATAAAAATAGAAACCTGAAAAACCTGACAGGGAGACAACTGTTGACAGACAGTATAAGATGAAACTGAACATTATTAAAATTAATACAGATATTTCAGAAGAATTTGGTCTTTGATAGGTTGATGAAAACTGTTTGAGTTCATATTGAAATCTTTGATTTTTGATTGCAGACTTCTGAGAACAATGTGAGATATTGTTGACATGTCTGCTAAAACTCTAGAGGAGACACATGTCAGATTACTGGAGTATTTTTCTATGGACAAAATGCTCCATTTAATCTCATTGCCGTATTTGGAGGAACATTCGCCTTTCCTATTGGATATTTAATATATGAAGTGTGCCACGAGTCATGGTATAAATTAGCTTTTGAATGAGAATTAATCCTCTGTTTTGTGCCCCATGATGAACCATTCCCTCTTATTGTGCATAACTCATCAACTCCAATAGAAGCTATAGCTTCTACACTTATTGTATAATTAAGAGATGAATATTTGTCACTGTAGGTAGCATCATCATGTCCTTTCTGCAACTGAAGGTCTAAACATGCATTTATGCTGTCATTTTTGCTCTGTTATCGTGCATGTCAGCTCTGCTGTAATTGAGCCCCATCCCTTAGGCTACACATTCTGTAGCTTGTGGTGGGGAGTTCTTATAATTCTTCAAGGCAAAGGGAGGAGGGTGGGGGTCTGCGTGGGCTGCTCTGAATTCTGAATATCATCCTTCAACAATAATCATGGTTTGAATCAGCATTTAAAATGGATCAGAAGTTTTCATGAGGTTTTCAGAGTAGAAGCAGGTTTTTAAAAGGCCGCACCCTCCTATCCATGTCAAAGCATGTGTTGAAACAGATCCCTTCTGACATCAGTCATTGCCTTACATTTTATATTCATTTCAGGACTAGGGTGGTACCCTAAAGAATTGTACTAAAATAGCAAAAAACTAACTCACATTTTCCAGTGCAATGTGAAAAATAATTGTACCCAAAGGTTAGTTCCAGTCATGGAATCTGATGGACCTTTTTCACATTTCTGAGGTTCCAGTTTGCTCCAATTGCAAAAGAAAAAAGAAATTTTCCAAAAGAGAAAAAATAGAGAGAATATGCATGTCAAATGTTGAATCTATCCCAGCCATTGTATTATAAACACTCTCACAACAGGGTTTAATGACAAGTTAATATTAAAAGTAAAAGTAATAAAGTATAGTGTTGAAAATGTACATTAATTAAACACACACACACACTTTGCTAAATTTACAATTTTAATAAATATGCTATTTCAATTTTTTATTATACTTATTATTATACTTGCATTTTGGATTAAATGTCACATTCATAAACGTCATAAATGCAAGTTTACTAATAAAACATGGTGTGTGGACTAAAGTAACATTGACAGTTTTAGAGATTATTTGAATAAAAATATTTTTAAAGTTTGTTAGCTCTACAAAATATTTGATCTTTTTAAAGTCTTTTCCAAGAACTTGCATGAATTTATTTATTATTTGTTTGTTTATTTATTTATTTATTTATTTACTTACTTACTTACTTACTTCTGTGGATTAGTATTGGTATTTTTCAATGAATCTTTTTGCAGGTTACTTGGATACATCAGCCGCTGTAGTTCGAAATTTGCACCCTGCCAGATTATGCACCCCCTAGTATTGGTAGGTTTAGGAGTAGATGTGAAGGAGGGGTTAGGATTAGGGGTGGGGTTGGGATTAGTCAATCAGGTAGCGACTTCAACTATAGGGGGTGCATAATCTGGCAGGGGTGCAGAATTCGGCACAACACCGGCTACAAGTGACTCTCTTTATGACCGAGTCATTGAATCATTCATTCAAGCACACTGATTCACTCAGGCAGGGCCGTTTCTAGGCATAGGCGAGCTAGGCGGTCGCCTAGGGCGCAACCAGCTGAAGGGGCGCCAATGAGCGCACGTACTGGCACTTTTAGCTATGGAAAGCCATATGGGTCATAATTCGTGTGCTTTTCACCGCCGTATCAATATTAAAACGCCGTTTTCATAACGCCGCCAGGCGTTAAATAAGCGCCGTTAGGCGATAAGTTAACGGCAGACGCCACACGCCGACCGACGTTAAGTTAACGCCACACGCCACTTAAGATGCAGATTTATTTGCTCATCTACATGGACACACCTCTCATGGCTACAAGGACTCTAGGGGAAGTTAACGCGTTAACGAGTAGCAAATGATTAAGTAGCTGCATTGGTTACATAGGCAATAGGGATTTCGCCTAGGGCGTCAAATTGGCTAGAAACGGCCCTGCACTCAGGAACACCAGTAGATGTGTTTTGTTGCTCGGAGACGCTCAACAATTCTGTTGTGGCATCGATTGAAACAGTATTAGATGGCGGATTGTAAGTATTGTGTCTAAAATTTAAGTTACACAATATTAATTTCTTGTTTATTGAACTGCTGTATAAAACAATATCACACTCGCACGCGATCTATCCAGTTACATACAGACTCTACAATTAGGCTACACTTTTGCTCGTGTGATATGGATATTCTTATTTCAATTGTATAGACACTTATATTTAATCAGGGCTGCCCACTCTCACGCATTCAGCGTGAGACTCACGCAATTGACACTATTCTCACGCTCTCACGCCACACATGCATTTTCTCAGGCAGAAAAATGTCCCTGCCAAATTCAATATTTATTTATGATTAAAAAAATTAAAAAACCTCCAGACAGCGCTCGTCAATGTCAGAATGATTTAGATGGCCAATCAAATCAAAGAAGGGCGGGGCTTTACTGTTCCAGCGCGACACCACGGCATTTTTTAACAGTGAAAGAGTGTGAGGTAAGTAGGAAAACATTTATTATTTGACAGCTGTTTTACAACAGAAATGTTAAATAACCAACAGTAATATTCTGTGATGCAAACTACTCGACGACCGTTTTGATAATTTACGTGATTCACGTAATTCGTAACCGAATGTGGCAAGGAACATTTTGTTGTTTTGCTTTTACAACATTTGCACAAATTAACTCCTAATTGTATGTGTATTTTAAAATAAAATATTATTTGTGAATATTTAAACGGATTACGAAAAATGATTTCCATTTTTCTCATCTTTTTTTAAGATGTTAAGCCTTGTCACACGCTATGCGTGTCCGTCGTTTAGGTTAGTAACTAATATGCTGTATGCCCTATGTAGAAATAAGTTAGCATTATCAAAGTTATTTGTTTTGCAGTATTGCAGTAATTATACATATGTTGTCAGTAAACCTG